>NC_063191.1:29391132-29593126 GCF_017589495.1 Alosa alosa
GGTATCTCCTTATGGAGTGGTGCTGAGCAGTGTTCTCAGACTAATGGGTCTTCTGTTGCTCATTCATTTTTAGTCCACAAGGGCTTGAAAAGCTGGATCTGAATTTGTTATAGTTATATTGTTATTATAATATTAAAATAGTGCTCTAATTGATCTTAACAAATGACTAAGACTACTTTGAAATGAACCTCATTAGTTACCCTGCAGGGGTCCATTTAAAGTCTGATTGCCCAGGCTCGTTGGTCTAGGGCAGGGGTGGGCAAACTGCGGCCCGCGGGCCGGATCCGGCCCGCCAAGCACTTTCATCCGGCCCGCCGAGCATTTCATTTGGTTATCAGGCTGCTCGCTATTTTTCTCCTGCGATAGAGACGACGTTGGTTAGCTTTACTGAAAACTACTTTTCACTCTCCTTAGAGAACGTTTACAATGTCAATGTCAAAACATCATGTTAAATAGAGATCTCCTTCTTATAAGAAACTTTTAAAAGGAAATCATGAAGGCAACAGTAGTTCCCACTACTGACCATTTAAAAACTGTGAGAGGGCCCAGCCGTAGGTACAGCACTAGCTAGCTAGATCATTGAGAAATAAACGTGAATTAAAGCGACTGTCTTAAAGCGACAGTGCACAATTTATACATTTGTTAAACAGCATAAAATTAGCAGTATACTAAGAATACACTCTTACTGTCGCGGTGGTGGCGGGGGTGTTGTTGTGCGGCCCGCCGGCCAATGTGGCCCTTGAGCCAAAAAGTTTGCCAACCCCTGGTCTAGGGGTATGATTCTCGCTTCGGGTGCGAGAGGTCCAGGGTTCAACTCCCGCACAAGCCCTTCTTGTGGGCAGCCCTGGCCTACTGGTTAGCGCTTCGGACTAGTGACCGGGTTGCCAGTTCGAACCCCGACCAGTAGGCACGGTCACTGCTCCCTGAGCGCCGCTGTTGTTGCAGGCATCTCACTGCGCCGGGATTAGTGTGTGCTTCACCTCACTGTGTGTTCACTGTGTGCTGAGTGTGTTTCACTAATTCACGGATTGGGATAAATGCAGAGACCAAATTTCCCTCACGGGATCAAAAGAGTATATACTTATACTTACTTATATACTCATGTCCAGTAATGGGGACTTTGGGAATGAAAGCTTTTAAGAGCACTTTAAGTCATATTAAAATGGGTGACTAAATTAATAGCAGCACTTGGGCAGCCTGTTCTAATCATCCCAGACTATGAATGAGTGTTCTGACACCTCAGTGCCACCTAGGGAGTGTCTCGGAGTTTCACCTTGTCCACCTTGTCACTCTGAGGCAGCTCTGTGTCTTGTCCCAGTGCGTGCAGCGCCTCTGAAAGGTCTGTGATCAGCGCTCTGTGTCTTGCCCCAGTGCGTGCAGCGCCTCTGACAGGTCTGTGATCAGCGCTCTGTGTCTTGCCCCAGTGCGTGCAGCGCCTCTGACAAGTCTGTGATCAGCCTGTCTGTTTTAATCTGTCCATCAAAGGACTCCCTCACTCCCCTCCAGAGGTCCTGTGGGAAGCAGAAGGAATTAGAACCTCCCATTACATCAGCAGCTTTTAGCTCCCCCCCCTCTGAAGGCAGGCGGCGAACTCTGTGACCTGGAAGCAGAACCACTCTGTCATAACCGTATGTCTTCGTTGTTGATCTCAAGAGTGAGGAAATGAGACCTCCTAGACGCCAGCTGACTGGCACTCATCCAGGCTCTACTGCAGACTCTGATCTGTCAGGCTCTGAATGACCGCGTGGATCCGCTGGACCCTTATCAGGGCAGGTGGTGGTGGTAGCGTAGTGGCTAAGGAGCTGGGTCAGCAGCATGCAGTAGCCTGACCAGATGTGGATCCGATTTCCAGCTGCCACTGTTGTGCCCTTGAAGGCACTTTGCCCCGTGTTGCACTGGGGAGACTGGCCCTTGTAATAATTGACGTATGCAAGTGGCTTTGGATAAAAGCACCAACCAAGTAAATAAGTAAGGGCCAGGACCAGGTCTGTTTCTGGGTCAGGCTGTGTGTGTGGTCAGGTCTGTTCCTGGGTCAGGTTGTGTGTGTGGCCAGGCCTGTTCCTGGGTCAGGCTGTGTGTGTGGCCAGGTCTGTTCCTGGGTCAGGCTCTGTGTGGCCAGGTCTGTTCCTGGGTCAGGCTGTGTGTGTGGCCAGGTCTCGGTCAGTGTGGGACTGACTCTTTATTCATTAGTTAATTAGTTAATTGTGTGTGTGTGTGTGTGTGTGTGTGTGTGTGTGTGTGTGTGTGTGTGTGTGTGTGTGTGTGTGTGTCTGAGACACTTCCTGATAATTTCTCTCTCTCTCTTCCACAGCCGGCCCTTCTCAGTGAAGAGTGTGATAGGAGGCAGTATGACCAGGAGTACGTAAAACTCCATCTTTCATTTCCTTTTGAATGTAATTCATTAATTGTTGAAGCCATCAGGTCATTAACTCCTCGTCCTCTTCATCTTCCTCCTCCTCCTCCTCCTCCTCCTCCTCCTCCTCCCTCTGGTCAGGTAAGGTGGTGAGCTCGCGAGCCCCAGCCACTCCTGGCTCGCTCCAGCGTTCCCGTAGCGATGTCGATGTCAACGCAGCGGCCAGCGCCAAGTCCCGCATGTCCACGGTGCCCTCGGCTACACCCTTCAGCTCGGCCGCCGCCCTGCCCCCGGGCTCCTACGCCTCACTGGGTAAGAAAGACCACACACACACACACACACTCTCTCTCTCTCACTCACCTCCACCTCTTCTTGGGAAGGGTAAGATGGCTTCCTCTTCCTAGTTTGAAGTGATTTTTCTTAATTGTATGTGTGTAGGGATGGTATTTCAGAAGAGAAAACAGCTCCCGTTAATAATTCAATGTGCATGACTTTTCGGCCTGTATTGGTCTTCTTTAGACTGCTGTTAGGGATGGTAATTCAAGTTATAAATGTAAATATATATTTAGTGTTTACACAGACAGACAGACAGACAGACAGACAGACAGACAGACAGACAGACAAACCTGCACACACTCGCATACAGAAATGCATGGGACATCACATATGACTTTTCTCTACCATCTAGACACAGTCTTAACACTCACTCTAAGCTATTAGTCTTTTTTGGGGGAGCCCATCAATCTCGAGTCGCGTCTCAGGTTTCCTAATTGCCGATGTTTTTAATGAAAAGTCCATAAAACCCAGTGGCTTTTAGCGTGCGGTGGAGCGCAGCGTATCAGTCAGACTGATGGAGCTGGAGCCGCTGCGCAAATGATTAAGCTGTGCAGTGGAAACAGCCCCCCCCCCCCCGCCCCGCTCTCTCTCGTTCACTCTCTCTCTGGGCTCACTCTCCTGCCAAGTGGTGCCGTTTAGGAGTCGACTGCCCAACACACACACTTACTTGAGTTTCTCTAGCTAATATGAATGACAACGTCCACACATAAATTATAACGATATCGACATGAAGAACAATATCGTTGTGGATCACTTTCAGAGTGATTTTGAGAACGATAAAAGGCTGACAGCCAATCAGAATCCATCAAATTTTAGCCATCACATCCATCAACATGAGGAGAGACTTTCCTTATAATTGGTCAGTGTGGACGCATTTATCGCTATAGTTATCGTCCCTGGTTTGAACGACCCTTAATTGTTGCAGCCCTAGTGTGTTAATAAAACCCATTGCCTCCTAGCAGTGTCTGAGATTTCCTGCTGTCCTGCTAGCTAACTATTTGCTCTGCTGCTAACTTTGCTTCTGATGCTTTGCTACAGCTTTGCTTGTTCAGTTTGATGCTTTTTCCGATGCTCTGTATCCCTCTCCCTCTCACCCCCCTCACAGTATGGTTCAGGGAAATAAGGTAGAATAAAAGATCAATTTCTCAGAGCCTGTTGGTAGCAATCACATGACGTCACAAAGTGGCATAAATTATTATATTATATTATATTATATTATATTATATTATATTATATTATGCATGTGACTTTATATTATATTGATCCATAGTAGTGTAGTAATGTTGATTATAATATAGATCTCATAGAGACGTGGTGACTGTATTAAATTTAAATCTATGCTGTTGACATTTCCCCTGAACCATCTGTGTGGAGGCCCAAGCCCTCTCTCCAACTCCTCTTCCCTTTGCTTGATGGAACTAACCTCTGCCTCTCCTGTCCAACTCTCTCTCTCCTCTCCTCTTTCTCACACTCTCTCTCTCCTCTCTACTGTCTCTGTCTCCTCTCTCTTCTCTTTTTCTCTCTCTCTCTCCTCTCTCTCCCCTCTCTCCTCTCATCTCTGCGCTCTGCTGCTTGTGCATATTGCTCTAAAGATGGCGCGCCTGGCAGGCCAGATGGTAAGCCTCCGTGTGTGTGTGTGTGTGTGTGTGTGTGTGTGTGTGTGTGTGTGTGTGTCTGTGTCTGGTTGTGTGTAATTGTTTGTTTGTTGTGTGTGTCTGTCTCTCTCTTTCTCCTTGTGTGTGTGTGTGTGTGCCCAGCCTGGTGGGGGGACAGGGGTGTGTGCTTTTGGCAGCGCCCTACGCCCCATCTCATTTGTCCTGTGTGTGTGTGTGTGTGTGTGTGTGTGTGTTTCTGTGTGTCCTGGTCCTGGAGCTGTGTGTCAGATACTGCATGTCCTGACTGCATGGTGTGGTCATCCTGGCCAAACCCTGCTAGAACACACACACTGCTGCCCTTTCACAAAAACCTGCGCTCACATCACATGACTGGTGCTTGATTTTAAGCGCAAAGTACACTTGTGATATTTCTCAATCAGAATCAGAATCAGCATTGGATTTTAGTCGCCAGGTATGTTTACACACATAAGGAACTTGGTACCAGCCATTAGTGTCACTCTAACGATACAGTAAATAGAGAATGCCAATACATTAGTTGTTAATTAGTAGTAAGCTGTCGAGAGACAGGTTAATAAGATAATTTAAGAGATGTTTCAACTACTAGGCCTTATGCAGTGTGTCACCCTCTTTGTTACCTGTTGTCTGACATGGCGTCTATCTCCAGATCTGTCTGAGCATGTGGTCTTACAAGGTCCATGTCAAATATGTGTGTTATTAAAATGTCTTTATTTATATGTGACCATGATATACAGTCATGTCTTATTAGACTACCTGTTACATCATCAAATTGTATGGAGAGTTGAGGGGCAACAGGTGATGGGGCACACTGAAGGCCTTTTTCCACCAACACAGGACTGGCTCTTGAACTGGTTCCATTCAGAATTCTTTAAACTTGTGTGCTATCCGGTGAACCAGCCCGCACAACAGTTTTGAACGGAACCTAGGATGAGGGTGTCAACAGAGGGTGAAACGTGCCTAAGTGACCCGTAGAATCACCCACTACAGTTATCAGGGAAAAAACATGTCCCAAATGGTCAAACATCTGGAGCGTGAACCAGAACGGAGCTGGTCCTCTGTTGGTGGAAAAGGCCTGTAGGTGCTGCACTTGTAGCTCAGGATTAACACTTTATTTTAGCTTGTAGCTCAGGATTAGCGCTTATCTTAGCGCTGCAGTAGTTGGACTGGGACGCACCAGGTGAAGTGGCCCAAGTGAACGGTTAGTAGTGCTCTGTTCAGGCGCGTACTTATTGATTAGGCTGCCATAGATAATGAACACATTGCATCATGTTATAGTTATGGTGATATCCTGGTGGCACATAATCCAGCCTTTAGTTGAATCATCACACTGATTGACAATGGTGTTGTTGTCAAAGCGGTTAGCTGTTAACCTGAGGGGGTTATATAACAGGTCTCTTGCCCTTATCGAGGCTTAAGTGGGCGCTGAGGACCGGTCAGAGATCAGGTGTTTACACCAGTCAGTCTCAATAGATGTTAACACTTGCATTTTCTTACCATTTATCTTTACCTAGTTTAACAGTTGTTCACCCACTGACCAATCAGGTCCATTAAAATGGTGGCACTTAGGTTTGTGTAGATCATCTTATTTAATTTGTGTATGTATTTTATAATTACTCTGTACTATATAATTTCTTAATGTAAGTGATCATTATTATAATGTATCAGATGTTACAGCATGCTCCCTGCCACGACCCTATTGTTTTTTTCTCTGGTCCTCTGGTTTGTTCATCAGCGTTTAGGCCTTTTGCATTGCATCCTAAAATAAACCACAACTTGCTAATAATCAAGTCATAGTTGACGGCCTTGATTTGTGAACGTCTTGCTCAAGGTTGGTGATGTTGGCTTCCTTGCATTGCCCTGGCAAGGACTATTATTTCCTTATGAAGAGTTGCAGTGTAATGGTGGTGAAGTCTTATATAAAAGGCCAAATGGCCATGAGCTAGATAGAGACAGTATCAGTGAACTCTGATTCCGCCGCCAGACCCACGGTGAGAAGTCTTATGGTTTTATGTTGCTTGCGCAGTTGCCGATAAGAGGAATGTGGATGTGGGTGTTTTTATGGGGGTCAGAAGAGTTTGTTGTTTTTTTTTAAAAAAATGTTATTGTTGTTGCATCCTGAGGTCAGTTATTTTTAGAGGTGCTTATTTTATCGTCATCAGGGTTGTTATATTTACCCGCCTTTCATGGCACCGCTGCTCTGAAGACGACGGATTGTTGTAGTTCAAAGTTTTGCTACTATCACTAGACACCACCCCTCCCCCATGAGAAATAGCCCATATTTCTTGGGTTCATGATATCAAGTGCGACTGGTTAACACACGCACATTTGATAAGCAGGTACAGAGGACACCCGGTAGTGTGTGTTAAAATGCTCGGAGGCCTTTTAAGTAACGTCTGTGTGGAAAAAAACGTGAGAACTTGACCAGCTGACGCTTTATTCCACATTGATCAAGAGACCAGTGTGTTCTTTCAGCATCTCTATCTATGCTGTGGGATTGTGGCCATGCTGACTACGGACCCCACGTCCATCAGGGGCCAGCTGCTCGCTCTTGAACAGACGCAGGTCAGACTCGGGTCAGAACTGAGTAGTTAGTTGTGTCGTAGGTGTGGTTAGGAGATGTGGAGAAGTGTGCCCATTCAAGAGGGGTTTGTTTGTGTGTAAAGTGAGTGTTTTGTGTTGGGGAGTTGAGCATTTAGTACTGATTCTCAGTCAGCAGCAGTTTAAATAGGGAAAAACATGAGTGGGTGCTGTCCAGAAGAAATGCTATATTTAATCTATCAACCCCCCTTTCTGTCTTTACTTCCCAATCTCCCATCATCCTTTTGTCCTTCCCTCCCTCTCTCACTCTCCCTTCCTTTCACTCTCTCTCTCCCTCCATCCCTCTCTCTTTCTCCCCTTATCCTTCTGTCCCTCCCTCTCTCTCTCTCTCCCCCTCCCTTCAGGCCGAGTGCGTACCAGGAGACAGAGCTCTGGCACCACGGTGGGGTCAAGCAGTACGGTCACAGATAGCCGTGGTCGGAGCCGGGCCAAGGTGGTGTCCCAGTCCCAGCGTAAGTACCTCACCCTGGGTCACATTCAGCATTCAGACAGTTTTACTCTCTCTGTTCTACTGTTCACACAGTCAATCATGCCAGTGTCAGTATTAGTAAAGCTTTATAGAGCTATGATCAGCCTGACAAACAGGACAAGGTTCGATGCCCTCTCAAACTCACTGGACCATTCTACAGAGGGTGTTCTAGCACATTCCATCCCCAGAGTAAAAGGAAGGAATTTGTCATTCACACATTCCATCACCTATGACCTCTCTGTGACCTCATCAAGACCCACGCTTTGCCAAGTGGCACTCTGGTGTCTCTCTCTGTTTCTCTGTTCCCATCATGCGGTGCAACGTCTCGTTGATCTTTTAGATCTTTCTTTTTCTCTGTTGTTCCACATCTCGTTTCACCAGCTCCAAAGCAGCAGGCCTGGAGGTTTTCTACTAAGGCCATCGTGTAACCGAATCTGTTTGAGGATTTGGATTCATCTTGCCTTGGTTGCACTATGGCCTTAGTAAAAACAAGAGTGCATGAAACATTTGAATGTCTCGCCGTTTTTTACGTGCTGAAACATTGTCACCTTGAGCATCTTTGTAACCGGCTGCTTCTCGCCTGTCCTACAATGTGCTCACACACACAAGGATCCAGATCAGCTAACCCAACCAGTGGTAAGACCCCTCCCCCCCAACCCCCACATCAAATTGCATCCAGTTCAAGCACTCCTAGACCCTGTCCGCATACTCCACCCATGCAGAACTCTGCATGATGCTCCTTCACTGTTGTCAAATGTCTGCATGGTCTTCTCAAATGTCTTTTTTGTCTGCCTATCTTGTTTACTATTACTAGTTTTTCATTTGATTTTATTGATCAACATGTTGTCTGTCATTGTTTAAAGTCAAGAACATGGTCTTGTTTAGTGACGTGAAATTATATGATTTTCTAAATGATTATTATGGTCTGTTTTCTTGTCAGTGGGTTTGATTTGGTCTTGGTCTAGCGGTGTTGTAGTTGTTGTTCTCTGTTTCATGCGTTTGTTCTCCCCCAGCACAGTTAGCACCTGGATCCAAGTCCACACTGTTTGTCCTGAAATGTGTGTCTGTTAGTTGTACATTGTTTGTGTCCCATCAAAGCTGAAATCACATCTCCATTTGACCCCCCCCATTTCCACACTCTTTGGCAAAAAGCAGCAGATAGGCACCGTAATGGGTGCCTTTGGGACTCAATACAATTCGATTCTATTCTATTCTTTTCTATTCAACTTCTATTCAACACTGTGCACACGAGTGGGCCATGTATTTTGAAGGTGATATCTAAGTCACAGTACTATATAGTGAACTGATTGAAGTAATATGTTGGGTAGAAAGGAGGTTGGTGAAATCAGCTTTGACTAGGGTTGATAATAATGCATGCATGGTGGTAAATAGTGCCCTTACAAGATCAGCCACTACTGGCTCTAATTTGTTTTTACTGTTGCTGTTCGCTTGGTCTGTTTGTGTGGGTGTGTCTGTGTGTGGGTGCGCGTGTACTGCTTGGTACATGTATGCACACTTTTCTGTGTGTGTGTGTGTGTGTGTGTGTGTGTGTGTGCGTGCATGCCTGCGTCCTCTCCATCAGCTGGTAGTCGTTCCAGTTCTCCAGGAAAGCTCCTGGGTCACACGTACGGCAGGATCCCCCGCTCCACCGTCACAGCCACCACCCCATCCACGGACAAGCGCCCCCGGGTCCCCCGCAGCCAGGGCTGCAGCCGCGAGACCAGCCCCAGCCGACTGGGCCTCGGTAAGGCCACGCTCACCTCCCTCACCCCCCTGGCTGGACCTGCTTGGGTCTGGAGCTTAGCCAGTGGAAAGTATTGGTATTGTAACACAGACATATAATAGAATGCAGAATTGACATCTAATGTGTACATCCATGCACTATCCTTATGTAGTGGCTGTATTGAATGAGACTGAATGATATTATTTAATGTGTATACTTTATTTCTTAAATGGAGTCGCCATAGTTGACATACTAAACAGCTATTGCCTCTAGCAGGTGCTTTGTTAATATTATGTTCCCTGCAGTTCAAAAGAATTGACTTTACCCAACCTAAGTATAACAAAAAACCTACACAATTGTCATTCAATACTATTGTCAACCTACACATTGACCATTCACCAAATATTAAGTAAGATTTGCTCACAGACTAGGAGCCAGTAGTCATACTGCAATCTAATCACCTAAGAGTTCATTAACCAGACATGATCAATGATTTGCAAGAGGCCCCAGTATACAGTAGGTTGTTGTGGAGCCTCATAACGTTTGTGTCCAATGGGAAGGTTGCTCTCAGATAATAGCTCACAGGTAATTAAACGAGAAATCTGCAGAGTTTTCACATAGATCTCCGTTTCTCGAGATCACTGAGTACTGTTGGTACGGAAAAAACGGAAACAATCGGTTTTACCTAGCTCGAGTTGCTACAGCCAGCAGAAATGCAGCCAGGCAGCTACAGTGCTACACTGGGTGCATGTCTGTGAGCCCCCATAGCTGCCTGGCTGCATTATCTGCTGGCTGTAGCAACTCGAGCTAGGCAAAACCGTTGTTTTCGTTTTGTTTCGTACCAACAGTACTCGGTGACCTCAAGAAACAGAGATCTAGGTGAAAAGTCGCCGGATTTCTCTTTTAAGTATAAGTATATATACTTTTTTGATCCCGTGAGGGAAATTTGGTCTCTGCATTTAACCCAATCGGTGAATTAGTGAAACACAAACAGCACACAGTGTACACACAGTGAGGTGAAGCACACACTAGTCCGGCGCAGTGAGCTGCCTGCTACAACGGCGGCGCTCGGGGAGCAGTGAGGGGTTGGGTGCCTTGCTCAAGGGCACTTCAGCCGCGGCCCACTGGTCGGGGCTCGAACCGGCAACCCTCCGGTTACAAGTCCAGAGTGCTAACCAGTGGCCCACGGCTGCCCAACAGGGTAGTGGTGAATGCACTCAATAGGGGTTATCCCTCCACTCAATAGGGGTTATCCCTCCACTACAAATAGAGGGAATGGAGACGCAACAAGCCGGTCGTCATGACTCCTGACTTTCCTGCTGTACCTACTTGATGGTTATTGCCGTGGATACCTTTGGACACTGTAATTGGTGTTTATATACATTTTTGTCAACTGTTTTTTTATTATTATTATTATTATTATTATTGTTTTAATGATTTGATAAATAGATAGGAAAGCCATATCCTGGATTGATTACTTTCTTGCCAGAACATAGCACAGAATTCCTCTGTACCTTCTTTGTTTACACGGATCAGACGGAAATTTGTCAGCAGCGTGTGCAATAGTACACATTTTTGTGTGTAGCAGAAATGCTTCTTTGCTGTCTCATGTATAGCACACCATTGCACCCCCTGTGTGCAAACTCCATCAATGTAATCTTACTGAACAAGGGCCTGCCTTGAGTAAGAATACGCAGCAGCATTTTGAGTGATGGCAGGGTTGACCAATGGGCACCCTCCATTGTCATCAATGCTTCCATGCTATGCTTATGTCATTGTGTCTCGTCAGACCCTCTTGTCAGACATACTGTCATTGCCACATATGAGAAGGCTGCCTTTTTTAAGATCTGCCCAGAAGTAAATACAATATATGACAAGAATTGGACACATCTGAACTTGATCAGGCCTCCGTGTGAACAGAGATAAAGTGCTTCACATATAGGCACCGGCGTGAGTGTGCATACACTTTCTGTCACTTGCCACGCGCATCAGCACCAAAATTGTCAACTGACAAGCAGTTGATAAACAATAGATTTTATCAAGTGGCTCCAACAAAAATAGAACTAAATTGAAATGACACAGCTGTGGTGTGCAGGGTTGTATTGAAACCAGTGGAATCTCATGTAATTGAACGTGGAGAGTAGAGTGCACCGCACTCATGTCGGCGTTTATGTGTGGAGGCCTTTGATTGAGATTGAAAGGTGATCTTGATGTGGTATTCTTGAACTCAACACAATAACCAACAATAACTCCATTACTTCATGTATGTGTGTTAACATGGCTTTAGCAAATGTCAAAAGCTTAATCCTTGTCACTGTAACGTTAGTCTCAACCAACCAACCAACTTCCTTAGTCTCTCTCTTTCAATGTCCTGACATGTTTCCCACTCCAAGGAGTTCCCAAATCAGCTCCCCCCCCAACCCCCCACCCTACCCCTTCCTGTCAGTGGCCTGTCTCTGATTGGCCGAGGGGCCAGACTAACGCCCTAACCTGTGTCCTAACAGCCAGGCTGTGTGGTAAAGCTCTTGTTCCTGCCGCTTCTCCCTACCGCACGCTAGCCCGGACCAGTCGCATCCCCCGGCCCAGCATGAGCCAGGGATGCAGCCGTGACACCAGTCGCGAGAGCAGCCGCGACACCAGCCCCGCGCGGGGCTTCGCCCCTCTGGGTGAGTACGCCGGACCCACGGACAGACGCCCCTCCATCACCCCCAAAATCCCAAAAACACACACACACAGTGGTGTATAATATGCCCCCCCGGCCTATTCACACACACTCTTGGTGTATTCAACCCACCCTCTTCTGTACAATACAATGCCAGATGCCTTCTCTGCAGAGTTCTTGTAGGTAGACCCACTTCTCCCTCTCAGTTCTCAGAATTGTAGGTCCAAATGTAGCTGTGCCTTCTTTCTCCCCTTAGTCAACCACCTGTCCCTCGACCCCCTCCAATGCTGGATGTGTGCAAGCTGTCTTTTTTCTCTCTCTCTCTCTCTCTCTCTCTCTCTCTCTGTGGTCCATAGGTGTATGACAATTATTCTGCCTGCCCTCTTTGCATGGTCTAATATCTGTAAAGTCTTTGAATGATCGCTCTCTGTCTGCGCCCTCTTTCTCTCTGGAATGAATGAATGGATGTACAACATGCCAGATGAATAATATTGAAAGCTCCTGTGCATCTGTTGAAACATTTACAAAAAAAGTCATTGATTGCTATTTGCAAAAAAAAGCCAGTGATTGCAAGTTGAAAGTTGATAGTTGTTGAAAGTTGATAGTTGATAGAGATTCAAAAAAGGCAGCATAAAGTCTTCCCTGATGTGCATGTGTCATAGCCTTGCTATTCGTTAGCTCCTCCACGTGTGTTGCCTATGAAAGCATTCTTATGTGACGGCAGGTCTATGTTTGTTCGTCTAAGTGTTCGTCTGTGTCTGTGTCTGTTTGTTGAGCGTGTGTGTGTTATGTCAGTGCTTGTGTTGTCTGAGTTTGTCTGTCTGTCTGTCTGTCTGTCTGTTTATTTATATGTGTGCCACTGCCAGCGATGGCTATTCGGATGCCTGTTGCCTAGTGACACTAACTCCGCCCACCTATGTGGTGTGTGTGTGTCACCCTTCTTCCTCCTCCCCCCTTTCCCTCATCCCTCTCGGCAGCTTCCCGACGTCACTCGCGTTCCACCAGCGCTCTATCCACGACCGACCCCGTAGGGCAGTCAGGTGACCTGCATGACTCCCGGACCCCAACAACACCATATTTGATCTTTGAACTGCATGACCCCCGCCCCCCCAAACATCCACGCTATGCCATATTTGTCCTCTGCATGCTCCTCAATTGGTTCGTTCTGTTGAGCGACACAGTGTGGTCATTTTTAAGCAGGACACTAAATCCCGTCCTTTAACCTTTCACTGTCAGATTTGCCTAAGAATGAGCTTTCTGATTGGAAGATGGCTGCCTAAGAATGAGCTTTCTGAATGGAAGATGGCTGCCAGAAGCACAGAGGATCCATTCTTTTATTTAGCACCACAGCACATAAGGGTTTTGTGTATGATATTAGCAGCTAATGCATATCAGCCTTAACAAGCTAATGCAGAATAGTTACAGTTACATGTGTATATAACCATCTACACCACTAAAAGGCAGACAGAGCTCTATGTGCAATGAATATTTCAAACTGTTTTCAACTTTTCAACAGTAATATGAAATATAGTAAAAGGGTTATTGGGGTGGGAAGACAATTTTGCACCCAGGAGGACAGGGTAGTGATCAAAAACAGGGGAACAGGGATAGGAATAGCACCTCTTAAAGCACATCTCACAGGAGTTGGGCTGGCACCTCTTAGAGCACATCTCACAGGAGTTGGGCCAGTACCTCTTAAAGCACATCTCACAGGAGTTGGGCTAGTACCTCTTAAAGCACATCTCACAGGAGTTGGGCTGGCACCTCTTAAAGCACATCTCACAAGTGAAAGTGGGGGGTGTACCTCAAACGTCGCTCAAATTTACATGTTCTGTGTATCCATCATGTTTAGCAACTGTTGGAAGGTTTATAGTTTGGCGATGGCTTTTTGTTGTTTAGTTGCGCATTTTTTTCTATATACCAGACAATTTCTATCGTTGTCAAAGAAGCCTCATTTTCATGGGTTAATGTTTTTTTTTGTTTCTTGTTTCTTCTGTTTTGTTTTTAAAATCCCCGTCATCTCCATTGGTTGGCTTATCTGTGATGTGAACAATGCTAGATATATTGATTTAATTTGTTGTTCCTTTTAGCTAAATTCATCCATTCATTGCATTGATTCCATGAACATTCTTGCTTTCCATTCAAACTTTGCTCGTCAGTGGTGTAGTACTTCAGTGGTGTACTGTAGTGTTTCAATGATCTTTGTGCCGATCGTTTGGCTTCATTTCTGAACTCTTTGGGGAATTCCACATCTTTCCTGTCTTTAGTAAAATGCATTTGTTCAAATTTACTACCCATAGTCTTTCTGATTCCTCTTTGGTGGTGGTGGCTTTTGCCTTTGGGGTTGGATTCTTTTCCTGCCACTTTTCTCTAGTAGTTAACAAGATCTCTCTCAGTAGATGGATCATGTTGTTCTAGTTGTCTCTCACTTACAGTTCACCCCGTCTCCCTGATATTCATCATATTTAATAACGGACGACAGATTAGTGTGCTCATCCTGTCTCTGTTATGAAACCCACCATGCACTATACCAGTAGTTCCCCTTGGAAAAGAAAACCACACAAATAGATATAGCTTTACACTGGTCACCAAACCCTTTTAGAGCATGAGGTAAGTATGCCTTTATCCCTCCCGTGCCTTCCTCCTCACCTCCTCTCCTCTATCGTTTCCACTCTAGATCGTTATAGTCTGATGCATCAGGCTCGCATGTCCGCATCCATAAATGCCATGAGGGTCCTCAACACCGGCACAGAGGTGGAGGCAGCCGTCGCAGATGCACTGGTAAGAAGCTTTAACCTGATTGGTCTGTAGATTTGTAAACCCAGTTGTGATCGGAGTCGATTAAAGCTGAACTCTCTTTCTGATATTATTGTTGTATTACTGTAGTTGATGGGTTTTTAGGGGAAATCATTTGGAATAATTTCTGCAGAGCTGAAGGATTTAAATGCTATGGTTCTCTCTGTTTAATACATACCATGCCTACAACATCAAATGGCCTACAGATTTCAGACTTATATAGAAGCTTATTTCATTTTCATTTTCATTTTTCATTTATTATACAGGACAGGATTTAAAAGTAACATTAAGTTGCATTTTAATCGGCCCTGACTCCGTTTAAAAACTGGTTTCCAGCAGGCTCCTGTTCCTGTTTATCAACAGGTCCTTCACAAAATTAGCAAAGAATGTGGGGCTGTGATTTTTCTGATTTCTGATCTCCCTGCTAAAAACTGTAATCTGTTGACGTCTGTCCTTTGTGATGCCTTCCCGCCGTTTGAAATGTGTGTCTTTGCTCTTCCTTTCTTGGTGGTCTGTTCCTCTCCCTCAGCTGTTAGGAGACTCCAGGAATAAGGTAGTTATCTCCTTTACGTACTGTGCCATCCTCACACATACTAATCAGCCCAAAACTACAACAGCAGTCAACCATCACAAAATGCCCCATTTTACACAAGAGTCATAGTCACAGTTGACTCTTCAATAATCAACCACTTAATGAATAAATACATAAATGCCCTTTTCCCTAAATGTATACCCCTGCCCCCTCACTTGGTAATTAACCCCCCCCCCCCTTCCTCATTTGGTAATTACCCCCATCTCCCCTCCCCTCAGCGTCTATTCATTGTCACTCGTGTCTTGCAGTCATGGCTACTGGTGTTAAGTTGCTGCCTTCCTCCTTATTGGAACATTCTCCCATTGGAAGCTGCTTTATTTGCTTACGTCAACCGTCTAGTGTGCTGTGAATTCTCTATATATACATATATACACGCTCACCCCCATCTTACTCACCCACCCATCCCTACGTCATATGCAGCAGTGCTGAAGCCAGACGGGAATAAGAAAAGCAGTGAAAGGTCATATCCGTTCCACATGGCCGAGTGGGTGTCCATCTCCTGGTCAAACACTACTGTCAATGCATAGGGTGATTTAATCAAGTGAAGCAGTAATGTGCATCTCTGAAGTTTGTCGTTTTCTCTGAGCTAATGAGGACATAATACAGCCTTGGATTAGTTTTTCCGAGCCAAGTTGATGAAAGGCATTTGGAAACTTAATTCCCTGAAGTTTTTCCCTCTGTGTTTTACATACATTTTTGATATTCTTTAGCAGTATCAGGTGATATCTTTTGGGTCATTCTATGCATACAATATACACACCATAGTATTAAATCATCCTGTTACCCCATTAAAAGTTCGTATACGTATGTGGACACACACATACACACAGCCTATGTATATATCATCATTAAAACTAAGAAACAAAATGCATGGCTTTTGATATCTTTTGGGTCCTTCTATGCATACAATATACACACCATACTATTAAATCTTCCTGTTACCCCATTAAGAGTTAGTATACGTATGTGGACACACACACATACACACAGCCTATGTATATATATTAAAACTAAGAAGCAAAATGCATGGCAGATTTAACCTGGCCAACAGACATGATGTCCCCCCCCCCAACCCTCTGCCTACACACACACACACACACACACACACACACAGCCTCACCCACTGCCGGTTCTTAAACTAAATTCCTCCAGTTTCTTATCCTCTCTCCTTTATCTTCTTGTCACCCTCCTCTTCCTACTCCTCCTCCTCTTCCTCAGCGAAAGCCATTGAGGCGACGCTACGAGTCCCCGGGGATATACTCGGACGATGACGCCAACAGCGAAGGTCGAAGAACTTTTCTCGAACGTCAGACGCTCGTCGGCGAACGGGCGGCCTGCCACACTACCTGCGCCAGACGGAGGACGTGGCCGAGGTGTTGAACCACTGCGCCAGCTCCAACTGGTCCGAGAGGAAGGAGGGCTTGCTGGGCCTGCAGAACCTCCTCAAGAGCCAGCGCATCCTCAGGTGACCAGACCTTTTGATTCTGTCAGAGTTCTGCCGCAGCACTGGCTCGGAATCCTGAGATGACGAAGAAGATGAGAAGAGTTACAGAGATAGAACAGGGGAAGGTTCTGCATTTAGTTCGCAAGGTTCTGCACGTGGTTCTCAAGGTAGAAAGTACTCCAGTGACTCCACAATCTAAGTTGATTAGTATATCAATTAGTTGGACACTAATAAAGTGCATCGCTCTAACAAAATATAGAAAGAATATCAGTGTTTAAAGCTCTTTCCATTGCTTTACTGAAAGAATATCCGAGTTTAGAGCTCTTCCCATTGCTTTGCTGCTTCATTGAGTTATGAGAACCCCTAGAGTCACAGTTGTTTGTGAAAAGGAACATTAGTTTCAGGAGAATATTGGTCAGGAGGAAAGTGTTGATTACTATTGATTTGTATTGATATCTGATGTTGTGTGTGTGTGTGTGTGTGTGTGTGTGTGTGTGTGTGTGTGTGTGTGTGTGTGTGTGTGTGTGTGTGTGTGTGTGTGTGTGTGTGTGTGTGTGTGCGCGCGCATGTGTGTGTGTGTGTTTGCAGTCGGGTTGAGCTGAAGAGACTGTGTGAGATCTTCACCAGAATGTTTGCTGACCCACACAGCAAGGTAAGCACTTGCAGTTGTACAGCATCAGTGACCAGCATGCCCATGTGTGAGATATTGAACTAGGGCTGAACAGGACAATTTGTCTCTGGTGCTAACTCTGTTTACAGGAGTATCAGCTAAACAGTAGATTATGTTTCACTGCGTTGTTATAAGACGTGCATGTGTCATTGTAATACTTATATTTAGTGTTTGGCCATAATTTAGGTTATTTCTGACCAGTTCATTTAAATGTGTAGATATTTATTTTCATTCAGAAGTTTTTCAGTGGCAAATGAAAATTTATATGGAACCGGAACTAACAGTGCCTGTTGATATAAACTGTTTTTGAGGCCTGATGTCAGCTAACTAAAGGTGTGTTTGTGTTTCTGTTTGTCTGCATGACCTGCCTTGGTGTGGATATTAACAACAGCGAGTAAGTGAATCTTGACCGATGTATCAACTATATAATCTTGATCACATGTTATTTACGTAGCTCATTAAAAGACTTAAGAGAGCTGCTGAATCAATTGGATGAATCAGAGAAGCAGATAAGCAACATAAACCACTGTGTTGGAAACGACACAAATTGTGTTGTTGTCCCTCTGGACACAGAGATGTGTTAAACAACCAACACAAGTTGTGTTTTCAATGCAAGTTGTGTTATTTTCAATATCTCATCCCATCTCAGCTGTGTCTCTGCCTTACCTGTGTGTGTGTGTGTGTGTGTGTGTGTGTGGCTGCAGGTGTTTAGCATGTTCCTGGAGACACTGGTGGACTTCATCATGGTGCACAGAGAGGACCTGCAGGACTGGCTCTTCGTCCTGCTCACCCAGCTGCTGAAGAAGATGGGTGCAGATCTGCTGGGCTCCGTCCAGGCCAAGGTCCAGAAGGCCCTGGACGTCACCAGGTCTGCGCACACACACACACACACAGACATATATATATATATATATATATATATATATATATATATATATATATATATATATATATATAAAGGAAATCAGAGTATTTGTAGCTTTCATGTTGCCCAGGGTATCATACAAGCTAGGCCCGCCACTGGGCCCTTGATATCATCTGGGCAGTGTGGATATAGTTTCAGCTGTTGGCCAATTCACCAGGGCAGTGTGGATGGAGTGTTGCCTGGTAGCCAGGGCAGTGTGGATGGAGTGTGAGCTGGTAGCCAGAGCAGTGTGGATGGAGTGTGAGCTGGTAGCCAGAGCAGTGTGGATGGAGTGTTGCCTGGTAGCCAGGGCAGTGTGGATGGAGTGTGAGCTGGTAGCCAGAGCAGTGTGGATGGAGTGTTGCCTGGTAGCCAGGGCAGTGTGGATGGAGTGTGAGCTGGTAGCCAGGGCAGTTTGGATGGAGTGTGAGCTGGTAGCCAGGGCAGTGTGGATGGAGTGTGAGCTGGTAGCCAGGGCAGTGTGGATGGAGTGTGAGCTGGTAGCCAGGGCAGTTTGGATGGAGTGGCCTGGTAGCCAGGGCAGTGTGAGCAAAAGAAAATAGAGAAATTAATCCTGCACGGTACTGCCCCCACTGTGTTGAGCATTGAGCCTTTATCTTCCAACATCATCAACTATAATATAGTTATCCAGCCTCATCATTAATATATTTGTAAAGTAAAGTGGCTTGTTGAGAGGAGGGTTGTTTTTTGTCCTCTGATTTGGGGCTGGTCTGTAAAGTGTTTGACGTATTTTCTCTGTTCTTTTATGTTAGGGAGTCATTTCCATTCGATCAACAGTTCAACATCCTCATGCGATTCATTGTGGACCAGACGCAAACGCCTAACCTCAAGGTATGCATATGAATTTATCTCTGATGCCCATTCTTTCTCACATTCCCTCTCGGTGTCATTTGTTGATGAACTAGGTGGCTGTCGTGTGAAACCCTCTGTGTGTTTGTTTTGATTCTCAGGTCAAAGTAGCCATTCTGAGGTACATCGAGGCGCTGGCTCGTCAGATGGACCCCCCAGACTTTGTGAACTCCAGTGAGACGAGGCTGGCGGTGTCCCGCATCATCACCTGGACCACAGAACCCAAGAGCTCAGACGTCAGGAAGGTGAGTGGCCTCAGCACAACACTCTGTAGGTGGTGTAAATAGCAGGACATTGGGCTCTTCAATCACCTATTAGCAATTATGTGCGCTGCTGTGCTTGTGTATGTCATGCATATGCGCACATATTCCATTTGAACTGTTTTGATGCTGTTGCAATTGTTTATTTGAATTATTTTAATAAAATAAACTATGATGGAGGTGTGAAAATCCAAAGTATTTTCAAGAATGTTCTCTAAGATGACCACTGGGAGCCAAAGCCGTCACCCAAAGCTTGAACCCAATCCCACTTCCTGGAGGGACGCAGGCAGTTCTCCAACCCCACGCTCCACTTTGTTGTCCCCACGCACTTTTGTTTTGTTTTTGCTTTTGTTTTGTTTTGTTTTGTTTCTCTGTGACATAACTCTCCCTTGTTACCCCGCATCACCATGACCATGGCAACCCCAGACTCTCCATAACTGGGCCGGTGAGGAGCTCTCGGGGCGGCCCAGCACCTCGTCCCTGATGCCGGGAGAGATTAACATGGAGGAAAGGTGTAAGCAGGTAGTGCCCCATCAACTCCCCCACCCGCCCGCCCAACCAACCAACCAACTACTCCACTCTTCCCCCGCTGAGATGACCAACAGAGCCAGTACCATTTTCTGCACGCTCCAAAAATGCCTAACCAACCTCCCACTTTAGCGTGTGACCGTGTCTCCTCCTCCTCCTCCTCCTCCTCCTCCTCGAGTGTGTGGCCAGCCTCTCTCTCTCTCTCTCTCTCTCTCTCTCTCTCTCTCTCTCTCTCTCTTGCTCTCCTTCTCTTACCCTCGCTCTCTAACCTCCCTCTGCGCCTTGCTAAACCAGTGATGCGGAAACAACTGCAAGCCAAACAAACCAACAACAACACAAAAAGCAAAGCAAAGCAACAAAAAAACATCTAAAAGCTGTTACCTGGAGAAGGAACGGGGAGGGAAGAAGGGGATGTTTCCTTGTCTTACTCGTGTGTGTGTGTGTTGTTTTTAGTGTGGTCCCCCTGTGCCACCTTTGTGTGGAGTTTGTCTCTTCTCTCCGGCACTGGCACCCTCTGTTGTTGTGTACTGACTATAAAGCATTGAATGCTGTGTCTTATTTTTCTGCTTAACATGTTTGAACAGTTTTCGGTAACAGCTACACAAACAACATGCATGCGGATGTGTGAAAAGCAAACTCATCTTTTTCTGTTTAAAGTAGCAAACTTGCAGACAGCTGAGATCTGTGTGAACAAAACACAATGCTTTGCATTCTGCAATGTATGTTTATAGTGATCTTCTTTTCATTTTTAATTAGATCAAATTTCCTAGCTTTTACTTGTCACACAGACAGCAGCAGTCTCTGAACCTGCACTGTTTGTTTTCCTCGGATCATCGACCCAAAGGAGATTTGAGAGACTCACTTTCTTTTTGTAACAGCACAGCAACAAATAACTTGCCAAACAAAAACAGCATGTGTTATTGACCTTTTCTCTGTCCTGCTCTGCGCGTGTACTTAGTCTTCAGCTCCTCTGCATGTTCAGCGTCTCAGTGTTGGCCTCTCTCTCCTGACACCTCTCTCTCTCTCTTTGTCTCTCTCTCTCTCTCTCCTTCGCTCTGTTTGTCTCGGCGTGCCGAAGGCGGCTCAGGTGGTCCTGATCGCCCTGTTTGAGCTCAACACGCCGGAGTTCACCATGCTGCTGGGCGCGCTGCCCAAGACCTTCCAGGACGGCGCCACCAAGCTGCTGCACAACCACCTCAAGAACTCCAGCAACACTGGCGTGGTGAGGCCTGCGCATCTGCAGATCTATGATTTGAACGTCTTGAACTGATTTTTGGTAGTGTTTAGACAACAATGCCAAAAGGAGAATCTGTTATATTTGCTGTATCTCACCACCCAAAGTTTCTGTTAAATGTGAATTTGAGTGAATTTGACATGCTGAAGTGATCAGATAGTCTGTCATGCTGAAGTTATCAGATAGTCTGTCATTCCACACTAGTTACCTCTGTCCCTCTCCTGGTTTCCCACAGAGTTCTCCGAGTAATACCATTGGACGCACTCCTCCCAGGCTTCCGTCCAGCCGGACGAGTCCGCTCACATCACCGACAAACTGCTCCCATGGCGGCCTTTCACCCAGGTGAGTGACCCCCCACACACACACACATTTTCAGCAGCCTCACTCATCACCCACCACCTTATCCAGCACATTGGCTTGCCCAAATGCTTTTAACCTTTTCTTTCTCTCTCTCTGTCTCGCTCTCTCTCTGTCTCTCTCTATCTCTGTCTCTCTCTCTCTCTCTCTCTCTCTCTCTCTCTCTCTCTCTCTCTCTCTCTCCTGTTCTCATTCTAACTCCTGGCTCACTAATGAAATAATGCCTTGTAATCCGTTTGAGACTTCCACCTGAAACCCAAAGGAAATACTACCTAAAGCTGGGAACAAACCTCCCAATTTTTTCAGTTGCACCTGAAAACCGAACCTACAGATGGAGTCTTGTACGATATGTACCATAGAACGGAATGGTCAGGAAAATATAAAATATGTTTGAATCTGGATTGCGTCAACAATGGGAAGCAAACGATTCAATCTGGACACATAATGATTCCAGCCGCAACTGAATGCTGCGACTACCATTGACTCCCTCAGTCTTCCTATAATTGTCACAGACAATTCATCCTTTCGAAATTGGGCTTCAAAATGTCCTGTTCCCAGCAAGAAAAAAAAGTTTCCCAGATTGTATGTCTTTGGAATTCTGAGTGATTACTGATGGCTAACACATGGGTTAGTTACCACAGAAACAGAATTGGGATGCATGGACAATCAGCTCCAGGGGCTTTGTTTACGTGGGTTTCCGGTCCGGTCTTTTCTTAATTACTCATACTGCTAACCTCCAACACTCACACTGTAGTCTGTCTCTTTTCTTCTCCTCTCTTCTCCTCTCCCATCTTTTGTAACCCTTTTCCCCCAACCTTTCTCTTCTCATCTCTCCCCTCCCTCTCCCTTCCTTTCTTCCCCGTTCTCTCCTGCTGCACGTTGGCCACCCCTCCGCTCTTGCTCCGGGTGTGGTCAGTCGTCTCTGGGGCTGGGGTGTGGACGGGCTCTCTAAGCACCCCTCCCCTCCCCATCCTCCTCCTCCTCACTCCCTCCCCACCAACCCCTCCTCCCTCAGGGCCCTGCGCTGCGCGTACTCTCCCAGGTAACGAACGCACCCGATACCCGCCGCCCACTCGCCCCACCATGGTCGGGGACTGAGGGTATGGGGGTTAAAGGTCACCACAGGGGTTAAAGGGCACAGGGGGCAGGCATGGGCAGAGAGCCTCACCCCTTGGTTACATTAGCTACAAGAGACAGAGGCATCTCTAGCAACTTCCTGCTGAGTGGGCGTTACAAGCTCGTAAACAAGGCTGTGTTTCACAGCTGGTGGCTTGCTAACATGCTAACGCATAGACTTGATTATTGCTTATTTCTCCCTAACATTTTTACGTAATAATAGGACAGTAATCCTGAAACTATTTGTTTTATAAAGAAATACTGCCATCCATGAGTTAGCTCCGCCATCTTGGATTCTTTTTTCAAGTTAAGTTTCAAGCAACGTACGTCCCGCTGACTTCACTTGGATTTGCATTACATTGCTCAGCATTTGCATGAAATAGACTTCTCGTCTATTTTAGCTCCGCCCTAGCTGGCCTCCTGTCACTGTAAAAAGTCAACTCTGATTGAAAAGAAAAGCCTTAGCCTCCATCTCATGTAGCTTATGACTGGGTCATACACTACATATAAAATATATATTTTTAAAAAAAGCCTGTCACAGTGTAAACAGCTAAAGAAAGCGTTGCTTATTGGGTGCCAGTAGTTGTTTGATCCACTCTTTTGCGGCTCTCACCCTGACAGAGGGACTAATTCCAGGGTGATACTCTGATATCCTGCATGGTTGATTTTTAAACTCTGTCTTGGTTGGCTAAATTTGCCTCTCCAGCTTGAGAAAACTGTTCCAGGGTTCCATGACTTTCTGCTACTGGAAATCAAAATATCTGATTTGGAGTGTATTGTTGTAAAAAGTTCCAAGAATGCTGCTTTTATTGTTTGGACTGCGCTCTCTCCTGTCTTTTCTGACTCCTTTTGGAAGCCATCGCATGGTCATCCATTTCCAACAGACTCCATCCAGTGCCTTTTTGCATAAGCATCAGGAATGCTTTCCATGCTGAATGAATTCATGTCGGCCATGATTGCCTGTGGGTTTATTGTCCTTTTGACCCTCTGTTCAGTTTGGGATTGAATTTGGGTGTCATGTGTGAAGTGCTGACTCTGCAGATTACATCATATGGGGTTTGACCTTTGACCCTTTGGCTTTTCATCTTTTCTCAACAAACTAGCTATTGCAATTGGATTTTGCTGTGGCCACTGCTTGGCTATTAGACCACTACATTAGAGCAAAATAAAACAGGAAGTAGAATCTGGTATGTTTTAACATGACGTTTTACATTTTGGTTTGAGTACAGATGTGCTGTAGCCACACAATCGCTTTTAAACATCTGCCCCTCTTCCACCTCTGACTGTCTCATGCTTTTGGTTCTCCTGGCTGCCCCTGCCCCCGCCCCTCTTACCCCCCACTGTGCTGTGTTGTGTGATTGACAGCCTGCTGGAGTACGACACGGAGAACATGAACTCGGAGGAGATCTACAGCTCGCTGCGTGGCGTCACCGAGGCCATCCAGAGCTTCAGCTACCGCAGCCAGGAGGACCTCAACGAGCCTGTGCGCCGCGACGGCAAGAAAGATGAGGCGGTGAGTCCAGTCTGCCCTGTCCCGAGAGCCAATTGGAGTCTTAAGGGTCAAACATTATTCTCATTGCTGGTGTAACGGTGGCCAGCTGGTCCGTAGCTGTTATGTACTGTTATAAACCTCCCTCCCAAAGCCTAAAGAGTTAGTGAGTGTGTGTGTATGTCTGTGTGTGTGAAAAGAAAAATATAAAAATATAGACTTTGCCCATTTTTCAAATGAGTTTGAGTGAAAGGATGTCTGTGGCCCATAGAGCGTGTTTGAGGTTATCTGGACTCTTAACTGGAAAAGTACCTGCAACTCTCTGTCCCAGTAATTGACATCTTGCGCTCTGTCCACTCAATAAGGCCCCTCACTGGGGAAATCACAGGGAATTCCATTTCAGGGATTTCCCCCCTCATCACCATTTGCTCTCGAGCCCTCTCTGACCCATATCAATGTGAAAGACACTGGACATTTCTATTCTATTCTAAGTAATGAAGATTTTTTTTTTTTTAAAGATCTTTCTCAATAAAATGGTCTGATTGGTGAATGGTCGTTACCAACAGCTGTTATATGATAACTGTCCCCTGTATTTATTCTCTGTTTCTGTCCTTCTGTCCAATTCCTTCTTCTCTATCTTTGTCACTTTTCCGTTCCTTCTTCCTCTCCGTGACCCCTCTCAGGTGGGTCGTGAGGGTGCGTCTCCAGGCGGTGATGCACGTCTGGGCCTGGACATGGTTGATGGGGGTGGCGGCCGCACGGCACTGGACAACAAGACATCCCTCCTGAACACGCCCTCTCCCCGCTCCTTCGGCGTCCCCCGCGCTCGCGAACACGCCCCGTACGGCTACGCAGACACCATCAGCGCCTACGACAAGAGCGCGCTCAAAGAGGCCGTGTTTGACGATGACGTGGAGCAGTTCCGAGACAGTGAGTGTGCTTGGGCACAGTGGCCTCGCCTTCTATGTGTCACATGACCTTCTCCTCACCCTTTACTGTCTGTTCCATTGTTATGTCATAAAGTGTGTCTGTTCCACTGTTATGTCATTGAGTGATGTCAAGTTTTGTCATTGAGTGATGTCAGATTTATTTTTAAAGCGCATTTAACATGCACATAGTGCAATCCAAAGCGCTCCACAAACAAGACACATAACAACAAGACAAAAGATGCCGGATGGAGCGTGAAGTCGCCAAGCGTACCATGACATCAAGACATGACAAATACATTTAAAAAATAACAAATACAAAAAATGCCGGACGGAGCGGCCAGCGTACCCGTGACACCAAGACATACAAGACAGACAACAAAACAAATAAACAAATAAAAAAAGAAAATATGTGTTAAAATTAGTCCAATTTCTAAACCAGCTGAAAATGTCCAAGGGCAATGATGATCCGTGAAAACTGCGCACAGAGCTGTGTCTTCACAACCGATGCAATGCCAAAGTTCTTTAGCAACTGACCAACCCGGTGAATTCACTGGCAGTCTGGAGATAACGTTAACAGTAGAAGCTAGGCCTGCTAGACTGCAGTCTGGAGATGACTGGAAGCACAGTCCAAAGTACTGAGCGATCGTGTAGATCCGCAATTCGGTGGACTTAACAGCGACCGTTTGTTGCTCCGTGAGATTGCAGCTCTTCACCGTTAACGTTAGTCTGCAGTTGGGAAGGCAGCTCGCCGGTCAGCAACAGCTCGGCGGCCACGGTAGATCTTTTGCAGAGTAGCTAGCCTAGGTCCAGCTGTCCCGAGAGATCCCCTCGACCAGACAGTGAAGTGCACTGTTCACGGATGGATGGAAGGATGTCAGAGGCCCAGTTAGTCTGCAGTTGGCATGGCAGCTCGCAGGTCAGCAACAGCTCGGCGGCCACGGCAGATCTTTCGCAGAGTAGCCTAGGTCCAGCTGTCCCGAGAAATCCCCTCGACCAGATAGTGAAGTGATGCACCGCTCACGGATAGATCGAAGGATGTCCGATGCCCAGCTAGGGCAAAAGCTAGCCATAGCAAGCTCCCAATGGACAAATGTCAACGACATCAGCTGTCTTAGAAGCAGTAAAAAGGACTAAGAATAACACGAAAACTATCAAAAATAGCGTAAATAAATAGGGAAAACATTTAACTAGACAAACCAATACAAAAAAATAAACATGACATTACATAAAATTACGAACATTACATAAAAACAAACAAAAACATGAAGCCAGACGGAGTGGCGTGTCTCGCCAGCGTCCCCGTGTCCGATGTGTCCTGGTGGAATGATTCTCGGCATGCTGGAATATGTAAAAGTGACCTATCTGTCGTTATCCAGTTGCTGCAGATTAGCTCCTTTGGTGTTCTCCCATGGAGTCAGTGTTCTGGATTTGACCAATAAACTGAAACCATAGTATTAATGCTCATTGTATATAGAAAACTCAAATATTAGTCAATAATATCCTAAATTTAGTTTGTTTCTTTCTCAAAGCGAGGGCCATATTGAAAATCAATGAGCATGCCGTACAAACTTTCAATAGTTTGGTCTACTGAGAACATGTTTGTCTTCTGTCCTACAAAGTTTGGGCTAGCTACGAATAAAAATGAATGAAAAAAAAAATACATTAATGCCCCAAACATTGGTTCCTAGATAATGTGTTTTTTTCAGGCTGTAAAACTACATAAATATCAGGGGCCGAAGAAAATATGAAGACATATTCTACAGGTTTTGGTTTAACACTGATATACAAAACAGACACAAAATTCATGATGTACTGTAGACGCAGTTCTAAATCTGAGACAGTGAAGCAACAACCTTATCTGATCTGACACAGAACAACCCACATGTGTTAACCCAATAGGATGGGCTGTTTCTACTAGAAACTTTGGGCCGATCTCTCACCCACTCCCAACCTCATCCCAACCAGTGAGTTGATCAGACTAACCAAACAAGATAGCCACGCCAGCGTTGATTGGTCAAACCCAAAACACTACCTCAGCTGATCTTTATTGATAGGTAAAGCCGTAGACGACACCTCTCTTGATTTGCACTGATTGGGAAGGTCACATGTTTTGTTGTTTATCGTGACCAGCTCCTTGTCCTGCTTGTTTGTTAGTAAACTCACACATGAATGCAGCAACGCCCAAAGGGGATCTAATTTTAGCATGACGGGCTGCTGTAGACGCTTGCTAGGTGGAGGAGCAGCAGCCGTGTTTTTAGATTAGATAGGTGTGTAGGACTTTCACTACAGCTGTTGCATTGACCACCTTGAAAATAAGCAGGTTTTATTTGTGAGGTTCTTCAGAAAACCACTTAAAGTGTGGACCATTTATTCTATGGCAGTTCCATAGAATATTGAAGAGGAATTCACAGCTAGCTATCTCTGTTGACCTCAACAAAGAACTTCTCCAAGGGGGGTGGGGTATCAAGTACAATTTTTTATTTGTCTGAGGGGCATTCCTTACCAAAGCGGATAGACAAGAATGTGACCTGAGTGTAGTGTGTGTTTGTGTGTTGTTGTCATGACGCCAACGTCCTGTGACCTCCTCCACCCCCCTCTCCCACCCCTACCCCCACAGGCCGTCGGCAAGACTGCGGTGAGAACAAGATGGTGCTGCCCAAGGGCTTAGCTCCTGGTAAACACAACATCCAACGAGCCTAATTCCTTCCTTCCTTCCTCCTTCCCTTTCTTTCGGAAGCTTCTCATGTAGCCTTTAATAACGAGCTGCCTGCTTTCCCTTGTGTGTCTCCAAACCCCAACCCTTATCTAAACGTCTCGCGTTCAACTCCGTCTCAAACGGTCATTGATAACGATTTAATTCTCATTGATAACGATTTTAATTGATTCCGATGCTTTTTGGCTGGAGTTTGACATGACAAGAGATTACTGACGGGCCGCTTTCCTTATGTTTTGTGGGCTAACTTTTATTGTGTGTGTGTTGTGGTTATGATTATGTACAGTTACAGTATTATTTCACCAAGTTTCCTTTTTGCACGAATACACTGCATGGTCAGGGCAACAGTATACATGATAGATATGATTGTTGCATGTGAAGACGATCTTACAATAACTAATAAACATTTACGATCTTACTAAAACACAGTAGAATGGGAACTCCACATTCTACACTTCAAGTGCATTCAAGGCTTCAAAAGGCATTTTGAAGAATACAGCTTAATGTCGACGTACACTAAAAGATATTTCATATGAAGGTGTTTGGTTTGTAGTTGATTGTTTCTCTTTCTTTGCTTCATCCCTCCGTTTCTCTCTTTCTCTCTTCCATCACTTTTTCCTGTTTTCTCTCTCTCACACACACACACTCACACACACACTCTCTCTCACACACACACACTCACACACACTCTCTCACACACACACACTCACACACATTCTTTCTCTCACACACACACACACACACACACACTCACTCTCTCACACTCACACACACACACACTCTCTGTTTCTCTCTCTCTTTCTCTTTCCCTCTCTCTCTTTCAGTGGACCACTCGGAGTTGGTGGCGGAGCTTCTGAAGGAGCTGTCCAATCACAACGAGCGTGTGGATGAGCGCCGCGGGGCATTGGTGGAGCTGCTAAAGATGACCCGGGAGGACAGCGTTGCCGTCTGGGACGAGCACTTCAAGACCATCCTGCTGCTACTGCTGGAGACACTGGGGGACCAGGATGTGAGCAACGCACACGCACACACGCACGCACGCTGACACAGAACAACCCACATGTGTTAACCCAATAGGATGGGCTGTTTCTACTAGAAACTTTGGGCCGATCTCTCACCCACTCCCAACCTCATCCCAGCCAGTGAGTTGATCGGACTAACCAAACAAGATAGCCACGCCAGTGTTGATTGGTCAAACCCAAAACACTACCTCAGCTGATCTTTATTGATCGGTAAAGCCGTAGACGACACCTCTCTTGATTTGCACTGATTGGGAAGATCACATTTTTTGTTGTTTATTGTGACCAGCTCCTTGTCCTGCTTGTTTGTTAGCAAAAACACACAAGAATGCAGCATTGCAAAATAGCAGCATTGACCACCTTGAAAATAAGCAGGTTTTATTTGTGAGGTTCTTCAGAAAAACACTTAAAGTGTGGACCATTTATTCTATGGCAGTTCCATAGAATATTGCAGAGGAATTCACAGCTAGCTATCTATGTTGACCTCTATAAAGAACTTCTCCAAGGGGGGTGGGGTATCAAGCACTTATCACCTGACTAGAACTGACACCTGACCTGACTGTATAAAAACAGCACTCACTGATGCACTATCTTGCTCTTATTGTACTTTACCTTTTAAATTGTTTTAAATTGTTCCAGAATTGTTGGGAGAATTGTTGTTTAAAAAAAATGTTTTTAAAAAGCTTTAAACTGTTTACCACGTTGTAAGTCGCTTTGGTTAAAAATGCGTCAGCCAAATGTAATGTAATGTAATTTAACATACAACCAATCATGCGTGCACGCACACATATACACTCACGCACACACACACACACACACACACACACACACATCTGCTCATACACGCACATTCTCTCACACACACGCACACACTCGTCTAGACCTATCAATCCGACAGATAAGAGATTGTGCTGAGAAGTTCTCCAAATCCCAAACCCACCTCACAGACTGTAAATATTGTATTACCTTGAGCAGCTGGCGCTCGATGCTGTGCAGCAGGCTGATAGGTTCTCCACCACTTTCCTAACACAGCACACTATCAGGGCTCTGGCTCTGCGGGTTCTAAAGGAGATCCTGAGGAACCAGCCAGCCCGCTTCAAGAACTATGCAGAACTTACCATCATGAAGACCCTCGAGGCCCACAAAGACTCTCACAAGGAGGTGAGACACACACACACATACACACACACACACACACACACACACAAACACACACTCTCACACTCTCTCTCTCTCTCACACGCGGCACACACACACACACACACACACACATTCACTCACTCTCACACACTTATCCATCGGTCACTGATATGCTAATATATACGTCTTTGTACACAATCACAAAAACCCAAACCCCCATCAGAACACAGACGCACAGGTCACATGGCAGTATGAGCCTAAAGCCCCATCATAACACTACCAGACGCACAGGTCATATGGCAGTATGAGCCTAAAGCCCCATCACAACACAGACGCACAGGTCACATGGCTGTAAAGCCCTCGGGTGATGACTGTGGTGATCATTATCAGCCGATGTGTCCCTGATGGTCTCTGTCTCATCAGGAGTGCTAATGAGCCGTGGTGCAGAGTCGGAACCGAGAGAGGCGTTTCCCTTCTTAACCCCGGCCGTGAGTCACATGATTGTGCGCATATGTAAGGAGAGTCACATGACTGTGCACATATGTAAGGAGAGTCACATGACTGTGCGCATCTGTAAAGGGAGTTACCCCGACTGTGTCACTATAGTTTCTCTGGATAAGGGATTCCCTAGAGAACACATGTGGGAGGGTGGGGTGTGGACAGGAATTAAGATCAGCTAGTTTAGGAGAGGAGGGACTAGACTAGAGTAACTGGAGCCCTATGTCACTGAGGCCTGGGTAAGGACAGAATGGGGACTCAAGACTCACGCGGCTGGATGGCACGCCACAGACACCGTAGCTGCTCGGCTCTCTTGCTTTTGGCCTACTGGTTAGGGCTTCGGGCTTGGAACTGAAGGGTTGCCGGATTGATCCCTGACCAGTAGGAAAAATGTGGGCGGGGGAAGTGGTTGAGCACTGCTCTCCCATGCCCACATCCACGGGTGAAGTGCCCTTGAGCAAGGCAGCTAACTGCTCCAGGTTAGTTTGTTTTTCCTCTGAACACACTGACCCCTGACCTTTGACCTCTGACCTCTATATCTCCATCCCTCTGCAGGTGGTGCGGGCGGCAGAAGAGTCCGCCTCCACCCTGGCCAGCTCCATCCACCCAGAGCAGTGCATCAAGGTGCTGTGCCCCATCGTGCAGACGGCCGACTACCCCATCAACCTGGCCGCCATCAAGATGCAGACCAAAGTCATCGAGCGCATCGCCAAGGATTCGCTCATCACACTGCTGCCCGACATCATCCCAGGCCTGCTGCAGGTGTGTGTGTGTGTGTGTGTGTGTGTCTGTGTCTGTGTCTGTGTCAAGCAGGCTTGTGCAAAATTCCAGAATTGAATTGAAACTGGCTCTTAAATTCCAATTCAATTCTTGAATTTCACTTGCATTTCAATTGAGGTAGCAAACAGAAAGCAGAATTGCAATTCGAATTGTGCACAACCCTGGTGTCAAGTACTGTATGGGAGTCTTCAGATACTCTGTCACTTCTGATCATGTGTGTATATATGTGTACTGTATAATCAAGGCCGGTAAGTCTGTAGTACCCACCCATACACCCATAAGCTGAATGTACTGTAGCCATTATCCGGGAGCAGACACCTGGAGGTGAATCAACAAGCAGACCGAAAAAAAAAAAAAAAATGTTTTTTTTTTTATTATTATTTTTTAAATAAAAAAATAAAATAAAACCTAAAGAGCGGGTCAGAGGTGTGGTGTGTCCTGGGCCCCAGGCCAGCAGCGGGGAGGCGGGCTGGCTGGTCTGCCCAGGTGAGCTGGACTTCAGTCTTAGTCATATTAGGATAGTGGGAAAGGGACGTTCTGCCTTATTTGTACCAGGAAATGTTTGAGTTCTCTGACCCCTGCTCTCTCAACAGACACACGTACACACACACACACACAAACACAAACTATGCAGACACAGAGACATAAACAGTTAAAACAGTTAACAGAGCTGAGCTCCCTACCGGGGGAGTGGTCGAAGGGGTGTGTGTGTGTGTGTGTGTGCGTGCGTGTGTGTGTGTGTTGTGTCCATTTTTTCCATCTAATTTGCTTGTCTGTATAAGTTTGCTTGATGCGTATGTATGTATACATGTAAATTTGAATGTTTTCACAGATAGTTGTATGCAGCTGCGTGTGAGTGGATGTGTTTCTAAAAAGATGCATTTTCTATACATTTCATGAGCATTATTTTATGTGTCTTTTGTATGTTTCATGTATCATTTTCACTTGCACAGAGTTGTGCATGCGCTTGAGTGTGTGTGCATGTATGCAAGATGCGTCCCTATAATGCATCTCAATGTTTTGGAGGTGTTCCCCCTTTTTATGTATCCTTTGCGTGTGTGTGTGTGTGTATCTATGTCTGTGTGTCTGTGTCTGTGTGTGTGTGTGTGTGTGTGTGTGTGTGTGTGTGTGTCTCCAGGGCTACGACAACACGGAGAGTAGCGTCCGCAAAGCCAGTGTGTTCTGCTTGGTGGCCATCTACTCTGTCATCGGAGAAGATCTCAAGCCTCACCTGGCCCAGCTCACAGGGAGCAAGGTAGGCACACACACAGACACACACACACACACACGCACAGACACACAGATACACACACAGACACACACAGATACAGATACACATACACATACACGCACACTTGAAGACTCCTCAGCCTCTGTGACCTTTCCCCCACATCACAAATGATAGATAGATAGATAGATAGATAGATAGATAGATAGATAGATAGATATTTTATTGATCCCCAGGGGAAATTCAAGGTAGCATACAGACAATACACACACATTCACTAACAGCAGAAAAAGTAATTAAAAGTATATAATATAAAAAACACAACTAAGCAATAAGGACAGTAGAAGATAAAGAATATACTAAATACACTAAAATACAAATTATACTAACTAACACTTAACCTAAATCAATTCTAAAAACAGTATCCACATAGTGGGTGATTAATCAATCAAGAGGCGCTTGCAATGACTGAGGCAGGGACTGAGCCTGTGATTCTCTGTGCATAGTAAGGTAAGATAAGGTGCTCTGTGTGAATGAGTGTCATGGTGATCGTGCAAATGAGTATTCTTGCACTGTTGCACTGTTGGACTTAAAGTCTATATATAACTATATTAAGAAAAGGTGTAAGTGTGGCCACAGTTCGGCTGTGGCATGGAGGGAGGGGTTATGCATATGTGCTAATATAGCACGCAAACAGTGAGGCAGAAAGACAGTGGTAAAAAGTGGCGGTATCCAAACATGGAGGGGGTGAAGAGGCAGACAGACTATGCAGTGAAGTCTGTCTCTCCTCTTCCCTTAAGTGAAGCATTGAACAGTTCAATGGCCCTGGGGACAAATGACTTCCTCAGTCTGTCTGTTGTGCAAGGCAGTGAGCGAAGTCTCCAGCTGATCAGGCTCTTCTGCTTAACAATAGTGCTGTGGAGTGGGTGACACTCATTGTCTAAGATGTTGATCAGTTTGTTCAGGGTCCTTTTGTCAGATATTGAAGTGATGCGTCTCGTAATCGTGTGTTTGTTTCTGTGAATCGATCGATCGACGCCGCTGCTGCAGCTACGTGTGTGTGTGTGTGTGTGTGTTTTATGGGTGGCTCCTCCGCTGCGCTGGTCGTGACTGGTCTGCAGAGATGCTGGATCAGTGCCACCTTGGCTTCACCTGTCCCACTTCCACTGGACACTCTGGACGCTCACCGCTTGCATAAGGCACTAGAGGCCTGGATCTGAGCCAGTGTGTGTTTCTTGACCCCTTGTGCATATTGCCATCAATCTCACTCACTCACTCACAAACACCCCCCTCCCCTAGCTCTCTTTTACACACACACACACACATACACACACACACTCACCCTCTCTCTCTCTCTCTCCCTCTGTGCCTCTCTCTCTCTCTCTCTCTCTCTCTCTCTCTCTCTGTCTAGCCAGCTCTCTTTCACACAGACACACACACACACTGTTACTAATTTCTTTCTCTCTCTGCCTCTAGCCCCTCCCTTATCGTCTCAAACTCATCACACACACACAAACACACGCACACACACACACTCATACACTCACATACACACACACACACACACACACACACACACACACACACACACACACACACACTCATACATACATACACACACTCACACACACACAGAGAGCATCTACCTTGTGAATTTGTGAATTTGAGGGGGGGGTAGTTATGATAGTCAGTGTGCCAGCTGGCTTGAGCCTGCTGCTTGGAGACCTTGACTCTGTTGAGAAATCGCAGTCACAGAGCCGTAGAGCCACCCAGGCGTTGAGGGCGGAGCGAAGGAGGGAGAGAGTGGGGAGGAGCTGGGGGAGTGAGTGAGCAGCCAGCCAATCACAGCAGCACAAAGACACGTATGCTTACTAAGGCCTTTGTGAACCCAGTGGCTCATTGTAGAAGCACATGACCTGTTTTTGTTTGGAAACAACTGACGAGGATACACGTGATCTTTAATAAGCAGTATAAAAGACAGGAATAATATACGGCAAATAATGTACATTATACAGATATTTTCTTAATATTTAAAGTATGGTATAATATTTAATAAGTTGTTTTGGAATGTAGCCTACAGTGGACAGTGCTTCGATTTGGCCAGCTTCCCTCGCGGTCCGCGCGCGGGATCACGCGCCATCACGCAACTTTAATTTGTATTTTTCCAGTGACGACAAACAACCGGCAGATGTCTCAAGTGAGCAGGGTGTCTCGTAAAAAGAAATGGAGCCTGGAAAACCATACACAGACTTCACTACAGACTTTAGCAGACTGGTTTAGAAATAATTTAATAGCCAGAAATATGCCTGCCCTGCCCTAATAAAGAAATATTTGGTTAACAGCGAGTGAATCCCGTTTGCAGCCCGTGAGAAGAAACATGGGACAAATTAAACATTCTGGTTTTCTCCGAGTGCAACGATGATAGACAGACATCATTTGGACAAAATATAGAGCATATTAACCTCCGTTGCTCAGCCAAATGCGTCCTGTTATCACAGAGTTACAGGCGATAAACGATTTTTGATGGTCACAAGTTTACTTCATTAGGGACTGTTCGTTATTTATTTAAGGGACTACCGGAGGAGTTTTGGGAGCATTAGTCAAAAAAGACGTGACCCTCCCTCGACAGCAAGAACATTTTCTATGACCCTCCAAAGTGATTATGAAAAAACGCATGACCCTCCCCTTCAATTTATTGATGCCTTCTGTAGGCTACTGGGTCAATTTGGGAGCTTGCATGCTACCACTCCTTTCTTAAAATGCCTTGAAAAGGCTGTCGTTTAATTTAATTTAATAAATAATCACAGGGACCGAAACGTAGCTTACCTGTCAACTTTTTCCAGGTTATCACATACTGTATTTTAACTTTTTTCCCCGTCTTAGGAGGAGCTGCAGGGCCGTCCCAAGGGGGTGAGAGGCCCTGTGCGAACTTGACAGGTCCGAGGCCCTTTTCACCCTTTTCTTGCATGAAATCATGCGATAGCCTGTTGACGGTGCATTTTAATAGTAGGCCTAGGCTAAAGGCTACACCATCTTGTCTTTAAGAGGGGAAATTTTATAGCCTATAACATTAGCTAAGTCACATATTTGGCCATAAGCCGTTTATCATAGGCTATCACGAAACCAAACTACAAAGGCGAACACTTTTAACAGGGGGAATTAATTAGGCATGAATCATGCTGAACGCTATTTGTCAATGAGTTGAAACACACATGACATTCAAACTATTGATACATTGTGCACTATGGACACTGGTCTGTAGGCTACCATTGGACAAATAAATGACATTGACTCGCCATATCCTGACTCAGAAAAAAAAACATCTTCTTGCTTTTTTGCCGCAAACTCAGCAATGAAATCATAGGCCAGCTTGCAGGTAGCCTACATCTTTTTAATTTCATAGAAGGGCCTGTGTTGTGTTGCGTTGCGTTAATTTATTTTCATTGGGCATGCCCTGCCGTGCCGTCCACAGCTTTTCAGTTCCGACAAAGCTGAAATTACTCATGAGTGCAGGCCGCGCGTTTGTATGGTTATATTATTGCTTGGGGGGTCCCAAGCAGCTTTCAGCCATAAGGCTACTTTGAGAACATTTCCTAATTCACCCGACACTAATATTCAAAATGTTGAAAACTATTTCGGCATAGCCTATAAGCAGTTTAATTAAATGTAATGTTAGTTGTAAACAAACGGGCTACTTGGTGAGGCTTGGCCTCACAGATGCGCTCGTGCCTTAGATGGCAAGAAAAATCTTCACGATATAGGCCTATTAACTGACCGCCCGATTCACGTTGGCAACAAATCACACCTTCCCACCTCTGTGACAGCTTAAAAGAAGTCGAGAGGACTCCTAACTCACAGACCTATTCACAAACCGGTTTTGTGGCATTTCGCCATGTTTTGAAATCCTATGCGGCTACAGGAGCTTCCAATCGTGAGGAAGCAATTTTGCAGTGCAGGCATAACTAACATGCAATAACGCCACTAACAACAACCAAAACTCATGCTACTCATTGTCAATATGTAAATTAAATGTAACATTATTGTGAATCAAATTAAAATGTTCTCTTTTGCAAACGCAGGCATAGGCATAGTAACAGATTCATTTAATAATGTTACAAAGATACATCAATCCGTATGTTTCATTAGGCTACTAGGCTATTTGTTTTGCCTTACTCTTGATTCATTTAGGCTAGGCCTTTTTATTCAGTTATTCATCATCTTCCGACAATGACAAACAGGAGTGCAACATTCTCGAAAAACAATAAGCAGAGTGGACTGTCATAACATCAGTGAAAAACATTACTGCAGGCTTCAACGTGGCTGCGTTTACAATTAGAAATGTCAAACAAATTTCGCCTTCTCCATAGTTTGATATACCCAAACCCCGAAGTGCTTCCATATCGAACTCCTCAAGTTATTAGGGCCTATCACTCGTCTCTCTCATGTCGCACAGGTTGATTGCGTTGTCCTCAATTTTTTGGCAAAACACCAGCAGCACAGCAGCCGATTGAAACAGCTGTTTCCGGTGCATAAAATTGGTGGGAATTTTCGTTTTAGCTATCGCAATGCTTACTGCACTTCGGAATTTTTTGTTATTTTTCTGCTTGTTTGCGAGTTTTGTTACATCTAGATTTTGTATTTGTTTAATTCGTTTAAAATTAACAGTGTACATATTTGGTTGAAATCGATTCCCTATTTTAGTTTTCGAAACTTGTGTTGGTTGGTCCAATCGATTGTGCAATCGATTATCGAACGTAAAGTGACAGCCCTACCAATGTGTGTCTCAATTGTCCCCCGCTGACCACCTCACACATTTCTCTAGATTTTGCAACGACCTTACATGACACAATGCCAGTTTTTAGGACACAGAATAATGTTTGTAATGATACCAGTTAGGCCTATGTTTAACAATAACATAAGTGTAATGAGCTATTCATTGTCGAAGGTGCATGGTGAAATTCTTACTTTGGAAAACAAACATTTGCCGATATCATTGGATAGGGGATAGGTCTACTTGTTTATTTTTTACGTAGCCTACAATGGCCAGTTCAGACAAAGCCGAAATTACTCATTTTGAAACATTTGTATGGTTATATTGCTTGACTTAAATCTCAGAGAGTAGGCTACCGCACCCCACAGTGATGGGCCTAGCGGTCTTACGCGTTCAGTGTGGGGAATAAACAAGCTGAGAATTTAGCGGTGTCACGTCTGCCTGTCACAGACGTGGGGAGCTCTTTGAAGCTTGGGATAATGTGGTACAGTTACTACAGTAACAGTATTTTCACTTTTATAAAGGCTTTGTTTGAATGCTGTTGGAACAAATAGTAGTTGATTATAAAGGCAACTTTCTGTTGCAATATTCTGTGTGTTCTGGACTGCAGGTAACTTGTTAAGCCAGTGGTTCTCAAACTTTTTATTTTTTTTATTTCCCACTTTGATCAAGGGGGCATTGACTGATGATAGTGGAGATAACGTGTTATCCCGAGGCCTTTGCAAGTCAGCATCACCGACGGTAGTCTACCCTATTAAAAAGTTTTCGATGTCCCAAACGGAGAGCCATACTTTATTGTTTTAACAATCTCTATGCTACTCACCAAAATGTAGGCATGGGAACATGATGAAGTATCCAACTGTCGTGTGTTAAATTATTGTGATTATGAGCCAGTGGTTTTCAAACATTATGCATGACTCGGACATCTAACAAAATGCAACAGGCTCATATCGTCCTCGCATTCGCAAGATGAGGACATACAGACTGCTCAGATAACAGTTGTACCTCCAGTTTTGCACAGTTTTAGTCAAGTTATAGGCCGGTTTTAGTCAAGTTATAGGCCTGTTTACCTTTAAAGGTTCAGCATTCTGCATTTTGCAATGAGCAGTGCTTTCCCTTTTGAATTGGAAATGCTCTGTGTCATTGTGTGTGTGTGTGTGTGTGTGTGTGTGTGTGTGTGTGTGTGTGTGTGTGTTTCTATGAATTGTTAATCCGGCCCTGCCCCCAACAACTCCCCTTTCCACCTCTCCACCTCTGGCCTATTGTCCAGGAGGAGGAGGGGCCTGAGGCCTGGACAAAGTCACCAACAGAGTCATAGCACTGAAGGGAGAGGCAACTGGCATGTGATCTCCCCACGGGCCAATGGATGTACAAGTTTTCTCCTGTGCCTCCGACATTTAATCCAGTGTTTTGTCAAATTGCTATTCGTTTTAACGAATTTTTATGATAGTATGAAGTACTTTTTGTATAGGCTACTATCTTAATTGGTTTATACTCAATACTTGACCAATGGCTATTGCATCTTTGTATTGCAAGTGAGAATGTGGCAGGTGATCTACTGTAGCTTATAGGCTTCATAAAATAAAATAAACAGGGGGGAGTTTCCCGTACAACTACGGAGGTTAGCTTTTTACTAACGTGGTACGAAGCATCGTTCAACTAACCAACATGTAAGTTACGACTGTTTCCCAAAACTGTCGTACTTACATAGTACTTGTAAGTTTGGACCATGATAGTTTCCAAACTTTGGTAGTCTGGACTAAGGTGGTTAATGATGTTTAGTAGCACGTGACTGGCACACCTGCACATACAGTAACAGAGACTTAATGATGGACTACCTTAGTTTAATCCGTGAAATCTGTTTTTCACAGGGTCATCAAGTTAATTCATTGGTTCATATAGACTGACCTTGTAAATTAACCACTGCTTTGAATTAACGTTTAACACGTGTCATTTAAATGTGCTGGTGAAACAGTTGTGTACTCTATTGTTATTTATCCCCTATTAACCCACGCCCTCAATTCTGTGGCGCAGTGCGTTAAGGCCCGGCTGATGACAGCCGCCGTTACGCAGCAGTTTTCAGTCCCCTGTACAAGAGTTCGTATCTGGGTTAAGCGTAGTTAGCTTAGCTTTTGGGAAACGCACCCCTGATGTCTGATGTGTGATCAGTGGAATATGGGGAGGGAAGTGGCAGTGTTTTTTTGTGTGTCTGCAGAAGTCAGCCAAATATGAATGTAATTCTGCAGCATAAAGCAGATGTATTTGTTTATTGTACAGAAAAATAAAAATGACATGTCAAGCAGTCAATTGACTACATTGCAGTCAAGAAGTAGGGCAAATTAATTCTGAAACCAAAGCGTGGGTCATAGTTGTCTAAGCCTCTATTAAGTAGCCTGTTAATAACGTCGCCATATAGTATTAAATCACCAACAACATTGTTTTCTGCAGAAGCCTACCCAAGGCTACAGATTAATTCTGAACAGTTATTTCTCTACTGGCTCAATTATCACACAAGACACTGTTTTGATTTGCGTAGTTACGTTACCCCCAACACTGACAATAATGTAGACAGCAAATTAAGATATTTTTTCGTTTTGTGGAGCAGCACTGGTAGGCTATCAAAAGCAGATTTCTATTATCGTTACCACCGTGTAGTCAAGCCTTGAGCCATACCCAAGTAGCCTAAATCGAGGTAATGTTTAATTATGCATGATTTATTTTGTTATTGAATTCGTAGGTTGGGATTCCTCTCGGCAACAATTATGTTTAATGGTAGCCTCCTGCTTTTTCAGAAGGGACGGCAGGCAGGCTGACAGAGCGATGTACAGTGGCAGAGCGACGCACAGTGGCTGAAAGTGGTACTAAAGCTTCACGCAGCTTCACGCCGCGTAATGCGCGACTGAAGTGACCATTTGAAAGCAACGCCCACTGTAGGTTAACATTGTTAAGATGTAGGTGTGCCTTGGCATTCTGTAGGTTTGCATCGATGCCATGCTTTACGCTTTCCTGGTTGTTGAGCTGTAGGTTTGCATTGTTGTGCTATAGGTACGATTTGTGTTGTAGGTTTGCATTGTTAGCAAAGCACATATATCATTTGTATGTTTTTATGTATACAAGTTTGTATGTATGTTTGTATGTATGTTTGTGTGTGTATCCTATTGTATGTTTGTATGAATGTACACATGTGTATGTATGCACTCTTTATTATTGAAGAGTTCAAGCACCTCTGTAGTGGTTCAGGTCATAGTCACCATTTCAGTTTCTAGGCAAAGCCTTGAACAGGAGCCAGGGTTTCCAAAGTCCTGCATTCACAGTCATATGACAGCTGGTAGTCAAGGTTATTCACCCACCCACTGTCTGTCTCTCTCTCTCTCTCTCTCTCTCTCTCTCTCTCTCTCTCTCTCTCTCTCTCTCTCTCTCTCTCTCTCTCTCTCTCTCTGTCTCACTTACTCTCTCACACACACGCACAGACACACACACACACACACACACACACTGACCCCCAACTGCAGGACAGCTCCACAACCCTGATTTGCATCTGACAGACCCAAAAGCAAACAGTATTGTGAGCTCTGAGCTCTTGAGTGCCACACACACACACACACACACATACACACACACACACACACACACACCTTGAGTATCTTGGAGACAATGGGTTGTGTGTGCGTGCCTGATTTAATTAAGCATGAAGCGTCCTCCACTCACTGCTAATTCTCAGAGGCAATCAGCTGCCCTGTAAAAACAAAAGTGACTCTGGCATCTGTTGATGTGACCTCATCCTAATCTTTGTGCTTTGCTGTGTGTGTGTGTGTGTGTGTTCTCTCACAGATGAAGTTGCTGAATTTGTACATCAAGAGGGCCCAGACGACCAACAGCAACAGCAGCAGCTCGTCGGATGTGTCGTCGCACAGCTAGCCACCACAGGACAGGGCTGCCACACGGGCACAACGCTAGCACGGACTCTCCCGCCGGCCAGCCAGCCCACCCGCTGCACCCTGCTGCCTTCTCATCCAACCACACACGTTTTATTTTCTGTTTTTTTGTGTGGGGTGGGGGTGGTAATAGTGCCCCCCTCTGCCTTTCCCCAGAGTCTCCTCTTCTCTTCTCTTCTCTCCTTTCTTCTATCCTTCTCTTTTCCTCTCCTCTCTTCTTTTCTTCTCTTCTCTTTTCCTCTCCTCCTCTCTCCTTTCCTCTATCCTCTTCTCTTTTCCTCTTCTCTTCTCTTCTCTCCTCTCTTTTCTTCTCTTCTTATCTTCTCTCTGCTCCATTCATTTTTGCTGTTACACATGTGGCGTCCTCCACCAATCCTCTCAGAGAGACCTCCCTGTTATACCATGAGCTCCATCGTGCTCTCTCTCTCTCTCTCTCTCTCTCTCTGTTGTTCAGCATCCCTCATTCATTTGTGTGGAGGGTATATTCTGAATGTATAGGGAGATTCTGATGTTTGGGTAGAAGCTCTTCCACCAGTTGGAATTTATTGTCAACAGGTGAAGTTGAGCTTTGTCCGTTTCCCTGTCCCAGCAGGGCATAGTGCTACTGTAAAATGATTGGTCGAGAGGGGAAATAGTGTTACTGTAAAATGATTGGTCGAGGGGAAACCTGGTCGTTTGATCTTAACAAGGCAGAAAGAAAGCCTTTGAAAGCGTCCTTCACTCTGTCACAGGCTGTGGATGTGGTCTAGTTAGGTTTCGGACCAGTAAACCGGGGGCGGGAGGGAGTTCACTTAAGTGCTGTTTCTCACAAGACAACCCTAGTTTTAAGTAGGAGGTGTTCTCCATTTTTTCCAAGAGAAACTTTAAAACATTAAGTGGGATTTGTGGAAAGTAGGTGATCATTTGGCTGGGCCAGTGATTTCTAGTATTTTGATCAGATAAGGCAATGGGACAAGCTCAAAGAAAACTTTTGAGTACCAAGACTACCAAAAATTGTTCAAAGTAGTAATATTTGTATTTAGAATTGTGACATTTATTTAAGAAGGTAATATTAATGTAAGCAACCTTAGGTTATTTGAGCCCACGATTTATGTTGCAAAAATCTTGTTTAAAAAAAAAAAACGATTCTTATAAATATTATTTTCCATTTTATTGTCGCTCATTATGAAGGCTAGCTGGCAGATATTAGTTTGGGGTTTTAGGACTTATTAGATCCTGATTGTAAATTAATCAGATTGACTTTCATCATTTTATGTATGAATGAATGATTAATTGATTGAAAGGCCTATGTGTGACTGTTGCCACAATAGAGCAAGCAAGGACAGAACTACTGGAGAATGTAGACTTTTTTGTTGTTTTTGCAAAAACCTGTGAAAAAATAAAAGCTGAGTCTTCTTGGCCTTCCCTAAAGGACAATTTGACTAAATAAATTGAAAAGACAATCTGTGATGTGGAAAAAAGCATTTTCTGTAACTGAAGATGATTCCAGCCCATTCTTAAAAGTGCCAGCTCAAGTCCAGCTCATCCACACACTACACTGCAATCAGCAATCGGGCAAATGCTCAGGCCTGTCACAATAGGATGGAGAAGCAACAACAACAACAACAACAACAATAATAATAATAAATAACAACATGGACATGAGCAGTGAGGAGACGGAATCATAGTAAGACGGAGCCCTCAAAGTGACTCTTGGCCTTTTAACTGCTTTCTCTGAGTCATGGACACAACCCCACCCACCCCCACCCCACCCCACACACACACACCTGTAAATAAATTGAATGTCGCAGGTCGGGTGGCACAGGTGAAAAGCTGGTGTCAGGTAGAGGGGCCTTCAACAATCATTTCTGTCGTAGTGCTGTTTGATTTCTCTCTGTTGCTGCTCAGCTCTCCCCCTCCTACCATCTCTCTCTCTCTCCCTCCCTCTCTCTTTCTCTCTCCCTCTCTCTCTCTTTCTCTCTCTCTCCCTCTCTCTCTCTCAAATGTGAAATCCAGTTGCCTCGGCTCCAAGTGAGAAGGACCATTGAAGACACTGTAACCCTTTGTTGCTCTTGACATCCAACTCCACTTTGCCAAAAAAAGCCCCCCTCCACACACAGACAACCAATGCTCCTCTGATACACAGCCCCCCCTCGTGTTTTGTACATAACTCACTGCTGACCCCCTCCTTTGAGAGCGATGATGCAACAACAACAACAACATCAAACCCACTGAAACAGAACCAAGGACGCCAACATCAAATCGTCATGAACTTTTAAAAGAAAAACAAATAACAACAACACAAGTTGGATGTCTCAGTCCTTTTGCACGTTAGCAGATAGCCCGCATGTTTTGGGCCCAAGTGACTCTGGCGTGCTGCCGCCATTGGCCTTGCCCAGGCTGCTGGAGCTTTCTCGTCTCCTCAGCTATGACCAGCCTGGCCAGCCTGTACATACAGTATTATTGTTATGACTTATTATTATTATTATTATTATTATTATTATTGTTATTATTCATTATTGTTTTGGGGAAAGAGGTGGAGTGATTTTATTGTAGTGTTACGCTAATAGAGGCCCAGTAAGATGACCAAAACAAGCATCCATTTCTGCCTGGACCAACTCTGGACGGAACCCATCTGATATCCCATGATGCCCTACTGCAAAGTGCCCTCTCGGTCATGTTAGTGCTGTGAACAGCAGCATGTGGCTATAAGAGGGCACTTGGTGTGTGCGTGTGCCTTTTTGGTAGAACCTGGCATAGTACATAATACATACTGTTCCCTTTGTTTGTGTGGTTTGTTCATTTGTATCTTCCTTTTTGGTTTGTGATGTGAAGGTAACAGCAGAATGTGGCAGTCAGAAATATTTCAGTTTGTTCCATAGGTCCATTTTTATATTTGACATCCAACCTGTTCTCTCTGAAGTAAGGGAAAGCCAACAGCCCTTAGGCAGTGGTGGCTCTTTGATTTTTACATTCTGCAGCTTTATGAGGTTTAGGTTTGCCTTTGTTTGCAGAAATGTTTTCCCCCTTAGCAGTATGTTCACTTTGCATGTAGACCTATACATTTTTGTGTTTGTGTGAGTGGAATTTGTTTTGTCATTCATATCTGTATTTAAAAAAAATAACGTTATTTTCTTTTTTTTCTGTTGGTTTATCACATCCACTGTACAGATTTGGGGGAATGGTTGAAATCCACCTGTGATAGATTTGCAACAATATACATTTGTTTGCTCTAGAAATAAACAAGGATCAAAGTTTATCTGAGGCTTTTTTTGTTATTCACAGCACTTGTAGCCTACTGATGGGCATTGAGTGCGTTATCACCATGCACACACTTCAGAATTTCGATTTCGTCTTTACACAGACTCATCGTCGACGTATCAGGAAGATTAGTTATGCTAAGCTCTGAGGGTTAATATTAACTAGCGGAAACTTGAGTTCGCCCTGACACATAGCATGTGTCAAGGTTTCCCTGCGCTGTGGCAGGAGCGGTGGTTGCACGGACGCTCTCGGCCTGAGCCCCCGCCTCTCCCGCACGCTCTCGAAATTGTTCATTAATGACCAAGAAACATCAAGAAGTAGTTTCTGCTACTCGTGAAGGCTAGTTAAGGCAATGTAGTTTGGAAATGTGTTTCGAAATTGAAACTTCTTCCTAGTTTAAAATCGAATAATGATGCCCTCTCAAAACACCTGCACACTAATCAAGACTTTCGCTCCGCGTTCAGGAGCGCAACGTTCAGATTATGTAGGTGCCAACGTGAAATTCAAATGTCACGTTTGGTCCATAGGCTGCCTGGAAATACGGGTATTGTTAATCCAGGTGGGCTGACTCAAAGGTCAGCTAAGGTATGCTAATGGAGTGGCGCGTCATACCACACATAAAAAGCGCACGAGACTGAACACCCACTGTCACACCGTAGCTTCACCTGGAGCCGTTTCGAGGCGCAAACACCTCCCTTTATTCTCCCGCCCTGGATACCAGCGCCGAATTGGAGAAAATGCTATTTTGGCATTCTCAGCCCGAGACTTACCACTCTCAAGCGAATTATATTAGGTAAGTTCAGTGCCAAAATGGACAAATTTAGTGGACCAAATAGTTTAGCCTCATCCGTAGCGTAAGCCAGGTAACAAGTAAATAACCTGGTTTATATCAAATGTATTTGGGCTGCTTGCTCATATGTGTGAGTCAATTTGAACTATTATCCTTTGTTTTACCCTACCTAAATTATCTAAATGAGCCGTGCCATTTGAATTATTTCCCTTGTATGGTTTATTTGACACGTTTTTCTTGACTACGCATATTATGAATAGCCTAACTATTGCCATGAACAAGACTCGGGGTTTAAAAAGGTCAAACAGGCCTACCAAGTCGTGAGAGTTAACAGTCATAACCTAACCTGTCATCACTCCTCAGAGATGCTCTTGCGCCTTTCCTGAAAAACGAAGAAGTGCGGCAGGCAACGGAGAATGATGCCACTAACATGTCACCTTTTCAGTATGTTCTCTGTGCGGCAACTTCTCCAGCGGTAAAGCACCAAGAAGAAACTCTCACCTATCTCAACCAAGGTAAATATCATAGCCTACTTGTTACATGTTTTCAGTCTTATAGGCCTATATCTACAGGTAGTCTAGGCTTGTAAATTAAAAGTGTTTGAATAATTACAGCTTGGGCCTTCTTGGTGAATTGTAGCCTATTCCCAGCTTGCAAAAGATAACACAGGACTATACAGGCGTAGCAAAAAAAAAGAAAGAGAAATCAGCCTACATGTTGTCCCAAACTCGACTGAGACACTTCACCCCAGTGGCATAATTGTTAGGACTTCTTGACACTGGGGTCAAGTGACTTGTCTGTTGATCTGCAAGCTGTAAAAACATGTAATCCCCTCAGTGAACAAAAGCGCTTGATGATGTCTTGATTGCCTTCCCTTTCACATTCAGCATTTGGTCACAACTCATCTGTCAGTGGCAGGTCTTATGCAATGCACACATTCCTTATTCAGCTTTTCTACTTATATAACCCTTCCAATTCGTATCACATTTTAGAGCCCCCTTAGAAAAACACACTCACACAGATAAGTAGGCTATCCTAGGTGCCGATCTGATCTTTAGCATACACTGAATATAACTTCCCCTCCTCCCTTGTTCCTTCTTGTTCATCTTGACTTGTAGTCCAGTGCAGAACCCTTCACTCTTAACATAACAGCACTGGACAAAGAACTGTGATTTTTTAAGGACAGGATTAAGATCTCTGGACTACTTCTTCTTATTAGACATTTTATACAAAGTTCTGACTTGAGTCCACAGCAGACTTGCATGAATGGCCCCCAGCCAGTGTTCAGCATTGTTCAGCTTACTGTACTACCACACAGATTGGGGGAGAGAATGTGATTGGAAAAGCTTCATTATTCATGCCACAATAACTTCAGTTTCTTCTTCTACAGGGGCACTCTTACATGGGCACTGACTTATTTTTATAAGAGCCTCAATTTTAATAAGCATATACATACATATTATTTATGTACATTTGAATGTATGACATGCAAATCACACATATTTGAACAACTACTGACAAATTTTATTAAAAGGAAAAAAATCATTGATTTGTATTTGGTATTTGCAGGCCCTTCAGGGTAAGGGCTTCTTAAATGGGTTAGGTAAAATCGTCTCTTGAATCTACACATGCCCATCTATTTCTGACTGATTGATGTCACATTTTTCAATTTTAATGAGGTTTGTTTTAATGCACTGTAGGTCAGTCCTACGAAATCCGTATGCTTAACAGAAAACTAGTGGAGTATACAGATTTAAGCAGCAAATGTGTAAAGGTAGGTTAAAGGTATTGTGTGTATGTCTCTTTGACCTTGATGTGACCTTATTTTGTTTGTTTGTTTGTGTATGCATTTCCTAGTTTGTCAACACACAGGTGACTGTTCAACCCTCTTTGCACTTCCTGGGGGGGTGGGGGTGCTGTCCTTGACGACTTTGGTACTATCACCCCACGTTTCTTCATCTTGAACACCCACCAACACGTTCAGCTTACACCCACTGATATCGCACACACCTCCCCACTGTCCACCTCATATGCTCTCCTTGTGCACCCTTTCAACTTGCCAACAGTTCAGCTTGCGGACGTACTGCTGGGTCTTATTCATAAACTTATGTCATCTTCGCTTCTTTAACTCCAGCTGCCTTTTTCAGCTTTACGAATATGGGGGTAGCAGCAAATACACGCTAGGTTTTGACTTTGTTTAACAAAAGAAAAAAAGAAGAAAATGTAGGTCACTTTATGTTAGGAAACATTAAACAATTTGATATTTCAACAGGAGTAAGAAATGACTCAAGATGCCATTCTTTTATGAATAATCCCTGCATACTGAGAAAAGATGAGACAGAGTTGTTTTTTATTTATTTATTTTGTCATGCAAACAGGTCCAGTTTTGTACTTGTCATTCTATGTTGTTAGACGTTAAATCTTTTGGCATCTCGCTCGTGAGGGTGCGGTTCAGTCAAAGGACTCATTATTTATTTAGTGAAAGTCTCTGCAAACAGGTGCTCAGAAATACTAAAGCCATCTCAATGCTGCTTTGGAAATAATGAGTCATTTGAATGAGTCTGCGGCTCAGTTTATTTGCCCTCAAGAATTCTTTGCCGTCAGGCTGTAAGGCTAGAATGGTCCCCTGATGTTCAGTCAGACAGCCTAACGACACAAGAATCGACTGGGTGCCATCTCCTCAAACAGGCCAAGACTGCCCTGAAGTCCTGCTGTCAGGGCAGCCAAGTGGAATGGGTTTTATGGCAATTAGATCGCCTTTTGCAAGTTAAATTTCATCACATGACATTATATAAATATATATATAGCCAATATACATAAGACTATGTAATTACCATGTCCTAAAAAGTTATGTTATAAGTGTATCTTTAGATAAAGCATTTAAAAAGGCTGTGTAAGAGTTGTGATATTTGCTGCTGTGCGTGTAAGTGTTTGTGCTGAGGCCTCTGTCCTACAGAGGACCCCACTGGAGTGTGGCATGCCGGAGTTTGCTTGTGTGGTCTCGGCCACAGACAGCAAACTGCGGGGTGCCCCATGTCTGTCCACTGTCGCCATTGGCTAATGCTCTGTCCCTATGCCCGCTGGCTTCCAGAGTGTGGTGCGCGTGGTGTTCCACGATCGGCGTTTGCAGTACACGGAACACCAACACCTGGAAGGGTGGAGGTGGAACCGGCCGGGAGACAGAATCCTTGACATTGGTAAGCTACGAGCCTTAGAGCTGAGACTAACTAACTAATTGAAATTGGAGAATGTGATGAGTGAATTGCATTTAAAGATTCTGAAGATTACTTTTTGTGTTGTAAATAATTAAGCAAGAACATTATGTGTTGTCAGCTGAGACGTTGATGGTGTTTGAAAGGTTTGCAAGACGTGTGTTTTAGATGCTTAACCTGCTAGTTTTAGATCATAACTAATAATGCTGCTATAAATAATGTGTCCAGTCAGTCTGTTTCTCTTTGCTTTGCACACTTAATCCATCCTCCAGGACATGAGATACAGCGTGGAGTCCCTGAAGGAAATCATCAGTAATATTTATTCATTTTGAAAGAGATACTCCAGCCATAGGGTTGAGAATGTGATATTTAAATGTTTGATTGAATTGAAATGAAAGATTCTGAAAATGAAGGAAGAAAACATTTTGTGTTGCAAATAATTGTTTTCCTCCTAATCTACTCTGAATTGGGGGTCATATGGATGTGAGAACCACACTGTTTAATCAATCTGCATCATGCACTTATAAGACGTAACACATTCACGTGCCAAATGACTCCTGAATAACTAGTGCCACGGACTGCTGAAATGCTGCCGGTCTCTTAAAGGATTTGTTGTGGTACGTTGTCTGTCGGTGTAGCACCTGTCCCATTATGTGTGGGTATGGTTTTGTGAAAGGGTATGGCGTGTGAGTATAAATGTAAACTTCTAGGAACCAGAAGGAGTAGCACTTAAAGTTCGTTGTGACAATGTTTTACAATGTTTTTACAATGACAAATTAAAATGATTCTGATTTTGATGTTCTTGTGTAGACATCCCTCTCTCTGTGGGCATCATTGAGCCTCGTGCACACCCTCTGCAGCTCAACACCATTGAGTTCCTCTGGGATCCTCTCAAGAATGCCTCTGTGTTCATTCAGGTATGCTGTGTTCTCTTCATTAGCTTTTGCTGTGATTTGTTTTATCAACAGTTATATACAACAGCACCAGAAAACATTGCAATGCAATACTTAGTAACAAATGGAAATATTTTTGATGAGCAAGAACTTGGCATATGGTCATATACAGATATACACACCTGTCATTCCGACTAACTGTCCAGGCTATGCACTATGTAGTTCTCTTGCTAAATGAGCATGAAAGAAAAGCCTAAGCTGCATGATGTTGCCAACAATATCACTAAAAAAGAGGCCAGATGACGTTTCTCTTTGCTTTGCACGCTTGATATATTACTCTTTGGGATGCTATCTGCAGTGTGGAGTCCCTGAAATAAATGATGTGTATTAGTTTTGGAAGAGAAGCCAGTGTTCTGGCTTGCTGTGTGTTAAAGAGTTTAATATTGTGTTGGCCATCTGCACAGGTCAACTGCATCAGTACTGAGTTCACAGCCAGGAAGCATGGCGGGGAGAAAGGGGTCCCCTTCCGCATCCAGATCGACACGTTCAGCTCCAGCGAACACGGGGAGTACACTGAGCATGTGCACTCCTCCAGCTGTCAGGTCAAGGTCTTCAAGGTGAGCGTCTTTGCCGACAAGCCCGTCAGTGCAGAGGGACACTCGTCCACTGCGGTCTTCTGATGAGCGTCTGTTGTGTCGACCAGTCATAAGCACTAGGTCAAATTCAAGACTCTTTTCCTCAGTGGTGCCATGTTGGTGGAATGAGTTGCCCAGTGCTCTCCATTCCTGTGATAGTTTTGGGTCGTTTAAGAGGGGTCTAAAGGCATATCTGTTCAACATGCACTTAGTATATTAAGCGCTTCTTATGCGTTATGGTTTGTATAGTATTGTTTTATTTCCATTAGGCTGTTGATTAATTTGACATTGTTGTTTATTATTGATATTCTCCTTAAAGGCACACTACGCAGGTTTTTTAGCTTAATATGCAAGTTTTTTTAGCTTAATTTACCTTCATTTACCAGCTTTAGAGTCATTGGAACCAGTTAGAAAAAGGTAGCGATGGAGTTTCTCAGACATTCGTCATGACAGAGCAAGCGAAAAATAAGCAAAAACCGAAAAAAACAGTAAGGAAATTGCCAATACTGCATAGTTTACCTTTAATGTAGTCTTACCATGTTTTTGTATTATATTATTGATTGACAATGAATTATTGTTTATTATTGCTTTTTTCCCTCATTTTCATTGTTTATTTCATTAGGCTATTGATTGAATTGACATTGTTGTTTTTAATTGCTATTCTCCTTATTATAGTCTGACCAAGATTTTAATTTGTTCCCTGTTAAATTTAAGTATTATGTGGGGCGCTGTGCCGAGTGCCCACGGGGACCCAGGTTCGAATCCGACCTGCGGTCATTTCCCGATCCCACCCCTTCTCTCTCTCCCACTTGCTTCCTGTCACTCTCCACTGTCCTGTCCAAATAAAGGCAAAAAGCCCCAAAAATATACTTAGATGTTTTATGTATTATGTTGTTTTGTATTTGTATGTCGCTTTGGACAAAACCGTCACCATAACCTCACTGAAATGTTACCACCATTCAGTCAGCCCCACTAGTTTGTGCCTGGGAATCTAAAGGGCTTTTGTGCGCCTTTGCATTATAAATGCCTTGAGTTGAATTAGAGTGTAAGCTTTGTGTGCCTGTATGCCCTGTATGCAGTATGACCTGTGAGTCTGTCCTAATGATGTCTGTTTTTCTTTGAAGCCTAAAGGAGCAGATCGCAAGCTGAAGACAGACCGTGAGAAAATTGAGAAGAAGACCCTCCAGGACAAAGAGAAATATCAGCCCTCGTTTGAAACTACCTTGCTTACAGATGTAAGTAATAGAGGGCGGTGTCACTTTCATTGAGGTCAGGAATAGTTTTGTTCAGTGCTGTGAACAAAATGGTAGAACTAAATGTGGTTCTAAATAGCAACACAGCACATTATAGCAAAGCTGATTGATCTAGATTGATCACTGAGTATTTGGTGCAATTGGGAAAAGTTGAGAAACTATGAACCCAGTGGGGTCTAGTAGAACTATGATAGTTGTTTTGAGATGGTTACTGAATGTAGCGTAGAACACAGCAGCTGTTGTAATTGTAATGGAATCTGTATTGTAGAATGTCCCAGAAGTCTTTGGGCAGTGTCCAGAACACTTAACAGCAGAGTTCCGCTGTAGGGATGGTTAGGAGAGGAGAGGAGGGGAGTGGATTGTCTCCGAATGAAACGAAAGCAGGCTGCTCACTGAGATGGCACATCCACTCGGCCAGGACACACTGAAGTAGAAAACCCAGACAGCGCCCTATGTCATCCAGCGCGTCGCATGCTGTTAATGGGTTGTATTATTCGACTCTGGCTGCCTGAGCACGGTCTGTGTTTAACTGACCCACTGAGCAGCCACGCGTTAATGATTTGAAGTGGTTGGGACTGGCGGTGGCTGTCGTCCACACGCCCCACTCACCACCACCACCCTCTTGCCAACCCCCACCCCCCTGCAGTGCCCTGGAACACCTGCGTCAGTCGGGAGAGCCTCTGGCAGACCGCTTGGGCCCAGTTCCACTAAGGGCGGCCGACCGGCCATCTGCACTCATGTGTGTCTTTGCACAGGGGCCACTGTGTTTGTGTGTTTGCTTCTATGTGTTTGCGTGTGTGTGTTTGTGTGTGTGTGTGCGCATATGTGTGTATGCGTGTGTGTGTGTGTGTGTCCTGGTGAAAGAGTAACCCTGATGGACTGGACTGTGTCTCAGGCTGGCGTGGGCTCCCAGTGTTTTATTGTAGGGCTGGCTGTGGAGCCAAGGAAACCTTCAGTGGACAATATGGGATTACGGAAGCCTCGGACCACCAGAAATGTGGAGCAATAACCAATCTGTCTCCCTCCCTCTTTCTCTCTTCTGGTTCTTTCTGTCTTTATCTCTCTCACTCCATTTCCATTGCTCTTTCACTCTTTCCTCATACCCCCCCCAATATCTCTCTATCTGCCCCTCTCTCTCGCTCATCTCCTCTCTCTTTTCTCTCGCTCTCTCCCTTGCCCCCCTCTCTTTCTCTCTCCTCTACATTTCTCCCTGGCATCTCTCTCTTTTTCCTCTCCCCTCTCTCTATCTCCTCTCTCTCACTCTCCTCTCCTGTCCTCCCTATCTCTCTTTCTCTCTCTCCTCTCCTCTGCTCTCCTCTGCTCTCCTCAGTGTTGCCCCTGGCCAGATACTCCGAGTGTGAATAGCACCAGCAGCACTCCCTCTCCTGTCTATCACAGCTCCCCGACCTCCTTCAGCTTCCCAGAAGGGTGAGTGTCAAGGCCAGCGGCTGAGTCTGCACTCCTGTAGTTAGGTCACTCTGGTGGCTGGCCATGCTTGGGTCAGCATGAGCAAGGGAATAAATGACTCAAGTACTGATGATGCTATTTGTGTTCCCAGTCCTAATTGGGTCATTCCACGCCAACTCAACCACCCATGTACATGACACCTCTCAGATTTTGCGGAAAAGCGGTGAATATATGCCTTATGTTACCAAACAAAGGAATCTGCAGTTTCAGGTCAATATCTCAAAAGGTTTGCCTGTGGCGTTGAATTTCGGGTGCCACGGCCCTAATTGACACATTGGAGTTTCACATTTCATCTTTTGCCATTTTTGGAAGCCCATAACGTCTGTTCTAATAGTGGTAGAGGGCTGAAAACTGGTGTGGTAGTTCATTGTAGTCTGTGCTACACAATTCTGGAGGCAGAATCAACATTCCTTACTGTTTGGGTGAGAGGTGGGTCAAGTCCTAAAAAATGTTGATGGCATGTGTGATTTTTCACTTTTTGGGTGGCCCTAGCACCACAATTAATGATCATATTTATTCTAAACAGGATTATTTGTTATATGTGGGAACCTTGCTCTTGCCAAAATTAATTTGAAGGGTATGGTACCACTGGTGGGGGTTTCACGGGGGTCCAAAAACCCTCTCCGGCAGAGGTGACTCTTTTGGAACCCCATATTTGGACCCCAAAATGACCATGTGGGCACTTGATGATCCTAATGAGATTTATACCAGATAAAGATACATATTTGTTCTTTCTTTAAATGAAATAAAATGTTTGACTATGAAGCTCCATAATATGAATTTTATTCTTCATAATGCACCATTTTGGACATTGTTTCCAGAAGTCTGGAATGTAGATCAGGGAGAATTTAGTGATGATAAAGCAGGCAATGCCTTCATTGTACAGGCTACAATGAACTACCACACCAGTTTCCAGCCTTCTACCACTATTAGAACAGAGGTTATGGGCTTCCAAAAATGGCAAAGGATGAAATGTGAAATTCCAATGTGTCAATTAGGGCCGTGGCACTCGAAATTCAAATGGACGCCACGCAAACTGTTTGAGAAATTGACCTGAAACTTCAGATTCCCTTGTTTGGTAACATAAGGCATATTTTCACCGCTTTTCAGCAAAATCTGAGAGGTACCATGTACATGATACCCCGATATTGGCTGTTTTCACATGGAATGACCCAATTTGAATCAAGCTCAAGTCCTCAAGTCTTCATTTACTGACAGGGCTTAAATACTGAAATACTTTTAATATGAATATTTCATATTGTTGAAGAAAAGCAGAAATCATTCCTGGAATTATCTGTTATATCAGTCACTTAAAACTTCATACGGAGTGCAATAGGCCAAGCATTTCAAGCAGCAATGCTGTTAGATAGCAGACAGCTGGCCCATGCAGAATGTTGTATAGAATGTTGTGAAATTGCGTTGTGTTTTGTTAATTTTCCAACAATAAAACATTCCAAATGTAACCACAACAAATGCATGTCGCTTGGCACCACTGAAGCACCATTCTCTAATGCCAAGTGACCCGGCTTTTTCACCACTCCTCTGTTGCCGTTGCCCCCATAGAAACTGCTCTCCAGGCCAACAGGGGGAGGTGTTCCTGCCCGGTTGCTCTGACGTAAGTACAGCTGGCGCTGGCGGTGGCACATGACACGTCGACCCCAGTGCTCTCTTGTCTTTCCAGGCGTTTAGCTGATTTGAGCCAGAAAAGTGACGTCTGTTGTCCTGTCTGTGTTTGTCCGTGCAGAGCCTGCTGCCCGCGTCCTCCCCCCAGGACACCCAGCAGTGGCTGCAGCGCCACCGCTTCGCCCCTTTCTGCCGCCTCTTCTCCAGCTTCTCAGGTACACGCTCGGACTACAAGGACAAGACAGAGAGAGAGAGAGCAAAGAAAAGCGTTCAGTGTTTTCAGAGAAGTAAATTAAAACAGTGCTGTTTTTTTACCATGCTTTAGTAAAAGAATGAATAGGACCTACCCTTCATCAGGGTTTCAACATTCTAACAAAAGGTTCTGTCCCGCAACAATTCAAGGTTCTAAAAGTCCAGATGTTCTTTAGAACTGCAGGGTCAAGAGCACAGCCAATTTAAATTTGTGATGTTTTTTTGTGCGCAGTTTGCAGCACATTTGATCCATTGCTTCCATGTGACATTTGCAGGTGCAGATTTGCTGAAGTTGAGTAGAGATGATTTTATTCAGATCTGTGGTCCAGCTGATGGGATTCGACTGTTCAACGCTATAAAAGGAAGGTGAGTATCTGCCCAAACCAATGACCACATACTTGACCTAACCTTCGTGAAAAATCTGAACCTCACACACATTAGCATGCCATTACAGATATTTACTTACATTGGTGAATAGCCATGGAATACTGCTGCTTGGAAATGCCACAGTTTCTGTGTGAAATCCCTGACTGTTCCTTTAAGGATCCAATCATATGGAGAGTTCTGTAGACTATGAGTTGCCTTGAACATGACAGTTCTCTTCACTGCACTGCATGTAACACGGCACATACACATACTGTATGGCACAAAGTGATGTTACAAGAGTCAGCTCACGCTAGCTGGGACATAAGTATGGAGCGACACATAGCATAGGCATTTTGACATTATCAAAACCTTTTTCTTTTTGTTTCTGTGCAATCTGTTGATATTTCTACAATTTTACATTTGTTTTTGAAGTAGAAAAAATTACTCCACGTGTTATTGTTAAATGCCTCCTAAATCTCTTTCCCTCTATGTTGAATGTCTTCAGTGCGTGCGTTCTGTGTGTTTATGGGTGCGTGTGTGTGTGTGTTTGTGTGTGTGTGTGTGTGCATGTGTGCAAGACAGTTCTTCAGTGTGTGCGTTCTGTGTGTTTATGGGTGCGTGTGTGTGTGTGTGTGTATGTGTTTGTGTGTGCGTGCGTGTGCGTGACAGTTCTTCAGTGCGTGCGTTCTGTGTGTTAATGCCCGTTTGCTCTCCCGTCAGGTGTGTCCAGCCGCGTCTCACAATCTACGTGTCTCAGCAACAGGGACACAATCAGCAGACGCCCAAACCAGGAGGAGGGGAAGGTACAAATGCAAAAATCCAAATCAACAAGAAATGAACTATGATAGTGTTAATGTAACTCTACAAAGATTAAAAAGGACTTTTGGCATATCTGGCATTAGAACTATCGTTCTGTTTGTTTGATAAATCTCATGGGTTTGTGTGGTCTGCATGGATGTAGTGTACCACGCTCTTTTACTGGAGGAGCTGAATCTCACGTGTGTGTGTGTGTGTGTGTGTGTGTGTGTGTGTGTGTGTGTGTGTGTGTGTGTGTGTGGTCTGTGTGGCTGTAGTGTACCACGCTCTCTTCCTGGAGGAACTGACAGTGGTGGAGCTGATGGAGAAGATCGCTGCCCTGTTTAGCGTGCCCTTTAGGCAGCTGCGCCACGCCTACAAACAAGGCCCCTCGGGCATCCACGTGCTGGTCACTGATGAGGTGAGAGCCACATGAACCAGCCACTCAGCGAGAGAGAGATGGAGAGAGGGAAGATAAAAAGGGAGAGAGAAAGAGAGGGATGGAGAGAGAGAGAGAGAGAGAGAGGCTTAACACACCTTTATTAAAACGGTACAGTAATTTCCTGTGTATTAGTTGCATTGTGTATAAGCTGCAGGACAGTGTTTTATGCAAGTTAAAAAAACAAAACCATATTAATAGCATATTAACTGCCCCTGTGTATTAACCTCATAGCTGAAGAAATTTAGCTAAATCAGTGTATAAACCGCGGCTAATAGTTGGGAAATTACAGTAATGGATATTTAAATACTCATACTAACTTCATATTTTAAAAAACAACCTGCCCCTCCTCCCCACCCTTACAGAGAGAGAGAGAGAGAGGTGATCCTGGCCTGGATATGGAATCAGATCCAGACCTGTTTAATCCAGAGAGAGTTTTAACATGTTCAAAACCAGGCCCCTGTAACTCGAAGCACACGTTAGCTGCTCGTAGACCTTATGCATATCGTAAGTCTATCGCAAAAAGATGCCCGTGTAACTCAAATGATTTGCAAGTCTACGTGTAACGTAACTTAAGACAAAAATTACGACAAAATGATTACGCCTCAGACCACACGTAACGCTGTCGTAAGTGAACAACCTAGGATAGCCTATGACTGTCGCTTGCATTCATGCCAGCCCTTGTCTTGCCTTATCTTCACCTCTGTTATTTTAGCAAGCATTAGTTTCCTGCCACTTATTGTCGTGTCTTGCGTGTTTACTTTTACTGTTTTCGCGTCCCAAATGATCTTTGTAGAATGTATCATTGTGTTCGTCAGCTTGATAATAATTAAGTTAGGCTTTCTCGTTGCGTTCAGACCAGCTGAAGAGACAGTGATAGCCAAATTCAAACGTCGGTGATTCCCTAGCTATCACAACATTTACATTGTTTCTCTTTCGAGTTAAAGTTTAAGTTCCGTGCATCTTACGCGTGACTTTCGACAAGTTTCAATTACACCCGGATCGCTATGATTTATGAGTTCGTAAGCATGCCAAAGTCCTTTTAGGCAAGTCCCTCCACTCAGCGGCCATATAGCAACGCTTTTTGGGCACTCATCGGGCATCCTATTCAACAGAAACGCGCGTGCGCAAGGCTTCACGACACCAATCTTGCTCCAGCGGCGAGTTCACAAGACATGATTGGCACGATGTCTTCACAACACACCATATGATTGGCTCAATGTATTCACATGTCGACGTTTTGCTGAGGAAGGGGTGGGATATGTGTAGACAATGGCCATATTGGCGTTACAAACTAGCCCCATGCATTTCTATGGAGGATTTTTTGAGTGCTGTGTCTCCTCATTAGAAAGTCTCTGGCCATGCGTACACGTAAACTTACGTTTGATTTTCGAGTTACAGCCAGGGCCCAGGCCCCTGGGACTTCCACATACTGGTCACCGATGAGGTGAGAATTACAGGAGCCCGCTGCTCAGAGAGAGAGAAAAGAGAGAAAAGAAAAAGAGGGAAGGAGAGAGAGAAGAAAAAGAGGGAAGAGAGAGAGAGGGATGATCCTGGGCTGGATCAGGGATGACAGCAGGGCCTGCTTAGTCTAGAGTCAGTCACTTTCTGAGTGGCCTTTTGCGTTTGCTTTAACATGCCCAAACAAGGCGCCTCGGCCACCCACGTGCTGGTCACTGGTAAGGTGAGAGTGTTAGGACCCGGCTCTAAGCCGCAACATAAAGAGGGAGTCGGGACAACACAGATAACTTTAACCAATAAAGTATTTATTTAAGAGTAACCAAAAGCAATAAATAATCATTACCAAAAAATGTCTAGGGGAAAGTAGAAGTGTGTATGCAAGTGTGTTCATGTGGGTGCATGTATGCCAAAGTCAGTATGATGTTCAAAGATAGTAAGAGAACGTGCCAGTGGGAGAGAGATAACCCAAAGGTGCCTGCAACAGAATGTGCCTAACAGAAAAGTGCCCCAAATCAAGAGAGAGAACAACCCCTTAAATACCCACACCTCTTCACCAGGTGTGCGTGATTAGCCAATTAGACCAGCTAGGCCGGCATTGCCCATGCACTGGCCATGCCAGGCCTGAAGGGGGTCGTAACAAGAGTCACAGGAGCCCACTGCTGAACATCCCGGGCTGCAGATCTGGCTCTTATCTGGGCCTGGATCTGGGTGTGACATGGTCCACAGCTGGCAACAGTCTGAATGCTACAGTATGTCCTGGTAATCTTTTAGGATGTATGTGTACTTAAGTCAGTAAATTCAGTTGATTATATCCAGGCACATTCACATTCAAGGGATGTACAGACAGGCATGTTTACATCAGCCAATATGCACGCACGCACGCACATACCCACACACACACACACACACGCACATGCCCTTGCCCTCAGGCACACGCACGCACACTTTCCAGGCACACACATGCAAACATACACGTAGGCACACACACACACACACACACACACTCACATACAGTAAGTAGTGGTAATGACCAGCCTTTTTTCTGGTAAATGGTGCCACCTTCTGATGAGTTTGTGTTACTGTATCTCTGTAGGTGAGGTAAAAACACATTTGCTAACTTGTGCTTTTTGGGTATTTCAGACATTTACATCTATGTCAAATGAAAAGTCAAATTTAGCATGTAAAGTTGTAGGGGTGAGGCCCATAGTGAGCCCCAGACAACAGTCAGTCACAAGCAGTGGCTTGTAAAGTTGTGGGTTCAATTCCTGGCTTCCACCGTTGTGCCCTTAAGCAAAGCACTTAAAGCAGGGATCACACTGGCCAACAGCAGCATTTCCTATTTCCTACGTAACGCTAGCGCTGAACAAGCTGAGCGTTGAACTTGGTTCAACTTTCAAGGTGCAATATGAGCGTTTGCAATTGTGAGTTTATGCAAACCGTTTGTGTTACTTAGGAAGGAGATAGAACTTATTACGGTCTGAGCGTTGCGTTACGCTTACCGCTGCCGCTGGCCAGTGTGATCCCTGCCTTACCCCGAGTTGCTCCGTGGGACAATATAAATGACATATGTAAGTCATTTCGGATGTAAGCATTTTCTAAACGAATAAATGTAAAGAAAGAGAGACAGATGGGGCAGGATCAGGAATGACATCAGGGCCTGTTTAGTTCAGCACTTGCATTTGCTTTAACATAATGCAAACAAGGCCCCTCGGCCAGTCAGCTGGTCACTGGTAAGGTGAGAGTCGCAGGAGCCCACTGCTGAAAATCAGTGCCTGGATCTGGGTGTGACATGGTCCAACGCTAACATCAGTCTGAATGCTATGTCCTGATAATCTTTTAAGACTCCAAACTCCAAAACTACAAGCACAGCCACATTTGAGGGACGTACAGACAAGCATGTTTACACCAACCAACATACATACTCGCACGCACACACACACACACACACACACACACACACACACACAGACACACAGTAGGAATAATGACCAGCTTTTTTCTAGTAAATGGCTCCACCTTCTGGTGAGTTCTTGTTACTGTACCTCTCTGAGGGTGAGGTAAAAAACACAAGGAGTAGCTTACCCAGCATGGTGCGTTTCCCAAAACTTAGCAACTTTGTTGGTTGCGATGCAATTTCCCATTGCCAACCAACTAAGTTGCTAACAGGTTAGCAGCTTTTGGGAAATGAACCCCAGCATGGTGCACCCAGTCTACCATGTGTTTAATAACTAATCATCTGGCTAAATTTCACACCCTATTTTCATCCTTTTAGTCTGAGGTGCAACTGAAACAGTCTTGTGTGTGTTGGAATAGCCCTTCTGGCCAGTGCGCTCACAGTATTTATTGTCTTCCACCCAGATGGTGCAAAATTTCTCTCAGGAGGCCAGCTTCGTCATCAGCACCTTTAAAGGTAACTTCAGAAAGACCCCCGACATCTTTCTCTTTCTACTTCAGCTGGAATCACAATCCCAGCTGCACATCCACAGCTTTTATTCTCTCTCTCTCTCTGTCTCTCTCGCTCTCTCTCTCTCTCCCACGCACACACACACAGACATACCCCCACCCTCAAACATACACCATACACACATATAAATCTATCTCTCCTCTCTCTCTCTCCCCCTCCCCCATGCACCCACGCGCACACACACACACACACACACACACACACACACACACACACACACAGACATACCCCCACCCACAAACATACACACATAATATATCTATCACCACCACTCTCTCTCTCTCTGATCTGATCAGCAAGCCATCTCCACAGCACACTCTCTCACACATCTCTGATTGGTCGGTTTGTCCTTATTGACCCTTATTTGTTCCTTCACGATGACAGATGAAGGTAATGATGGCTACCATGTTGTTCTGAAGTGACCAGATCGGCAGCTACTGTAGAGGAGGGATGTCAGGTTATTATCTGCCAAAAGTGTCTAATGATCTGGAAAGGTGCCAATGCACTCAGATATATTTATACAATTGTTAGTTTACAGAAGGGTTGTTTTTTTTTGTAAAGTTATATGAAAGAAAGTTGTTTTTCAATTTCCTTTTTTTATATTAACTTATTGATTGATTTGTTTCTCTTGATGGAATATGTAATTTGCTTATTTGCTTATTAAAATAAGCACATGTAATGTGTTGCGTGGTGTTGCGCAAGAAAATGGTCAGTCTTAAATGAAATGAGTATGTATTGCTTTCTTAACTTTTTATGTAACACATCATATAGCTTTTAGCTTGAGAAAAATGTTTGGAAAATGCACAAAAACATACAATTGCAAGGGTGGGTCAAAACGTGACTGCACTAGTGCCTTCTAATGGTTGCTAATGTGGCTGCAGTAACACCAGTGCATGACAACTTCACAGCACAGCTGTTGCAAGTCAGCTTTTTTTCAATTGCTGAGGTAAATTGTAAATATAATAATATAGTAATAATACATGATATTTTGTATACACAAATAAATTAAAATTATGTATGTTTATGCGTGTTTGTGTTTATATACATATACTGTGTGTATATATATAGACACACTACCGGTCAAAAGTTTGGGGTCACTTAGAAATTTTCATTCCACTCCATTATAGACAGAATATCAGCTGAGATCAGTTGCATTGTTTTTTTAATCAGGACAGCAGTTTTCAGATTACATTATGTTCTTACATAAATGCAAAAGGATTCTCCAATGTTTTCTCAGTTAGCCTTTTAAAGTGATATCAGATTAGTAAACAGAATGTGTCTTTGGAACATTGAATGAATGGTTGCTGATTGTGGGCAATGTGTATTGCTTTAAAGATCAGCCATTTCTTTGTACAACAGTCATTTACAACATTAATGATGAAAACAAAGACAAGGAAAACAAGTGACCCCAAACTTTACACAAAAGGTAGTGTATATACACAGTATTATATAGATACACAATACACTAATATATATATATACATTGTACATATACATTTCTACAGTACATACACAATGCAAACACTTTCTGAGTCACCCTATTGTCCTACTGTCTTAATGTAACTTTTGTTTCAGGCTGTATGGTAAATAGATCTGTTCTGCTCAGCATCTTAACCATTGAATGGCAGAACTAGCTGCAGGGCTTGATAATAATCATGTGTAGATGAATGCTCTGCCAATGCTCTAACATTTTGATATACCTTTAATGATTTGGACCAGTCCAATACCAGGCAATATTAAGAGGTCTTACTTTACTTTTTGCTCTAGTCGGTGGTACCTCTGTAGCTTCTATGATAAATATGATCTGTATGGTGTTTTCTTATGCAGCCTACAGCTGCTTTGTGAATGGGGAAACATCAAGCCTTAATCAAGCCTTAATGCCATAACAGGCTCTATCTGTGTTTTCAAGTAACATTGTATTCCTGAGATCTGAGAGCTTGGTCTACATCATTATATAACAACATGTTTTATAGCCTGTGTAAGAAGTGTGGAACTCTTATAGGAGATGGCTAAGAAAGGACCCGATCAGTTTTGATCAGATTTGACCTGGCCTGTCAGAAATAAAACATTTTATATCAAATAAATATTTTATATTCAACTTGGTGAATGAGAAGAAGATACATGTTTTGATTACTCTTTTAAAGTGTATGGGTATGAGCTTCAATGTTTTTCCTTTGGATTTCCATTTGTGAATTGTATTCATTCAGTAACAACAGTAGTTATGCAGCTACATAAAGATGAAAGTATATTAAAGTGTACTTATGTTACCCCATGGCTTACAATTGAAATACCAAAAGAAAATACCACATTTATTACTACTAAAGCAAATGAACAAATCATGTGTATGGCCATGTGTGGATGTTATGTGTGCGTCTAGCCTATGTATGTGGTTGTGTGCAAGAGAGCATGTGCATTTGGTCTATTTGAATGTTTTTGATCGTATGCCCATGTACACTGTGCTTATACTAATCTCCTGCATTGAAGATTGATTCATATTTAGGGACATTATGAAAATCTTTAAATTGCACAATCACATGATGAAGCTGCATACTGTTGCATTGAGCATGTGGATTTAAAAGCGTATTTTGTGCTTTACGGTAAAACAAAATTACTTGCATTTAAATGTTCTGTCATGAGTTCTATTGGAAATGTTTTGAGTGGAGTGAGAAACGGTGTGCTGATCGTGAAGTTTTCCCATTCTCTCAAAATAAACAATTTTGCACTGTTTTTGCTCCCTTGTTCTGTGGCAAGTGTACATCTAACACTATTGAATGACCACAGGGATGCTCTAACACTCTGAACTGCATTGATGACATGTTTACAGATATGATTAATGAATGCCTCTGTTAATAGGGTTTGCTTATAACACATTTCAGGATGTACACTTAGAATCCATCAAGCAGGACGTGTGTGTTGTATTGCATTCACATCTGTATAGTATAGTGTACTGTACACACACACACATACATACATACACACACACATACCACTAATCTCCCACATGGATGATTAATATTAAGATAAATTATGAAAATCTTTAAACCATTACATTACGTAATCCTGTGATGAAGCTGTGTTGCATTGATGTGTGTGTGTGTGTGTGCGTGTATCTTGCGCTTTACTTAAATGACAAGTGAATGTTGAACTGCTATGAGTTCTATTTAAAATGTTTCAAATATGATTGGGCCTTCAGGAGGACAGTCCTTCATAAGAACAGCAGGGGAGGAGGTGAGACGCAAGTCTTAAGATCTCCAGCAGGTGTAATAGGTCTCACTTTAAATATGGCACTTATTAAAGGCATTGTCCACGCTAGGAATTGTGGGCCAAGCAGAGAGGATTACATATTACTTGACAGTATCGACATAAGAGTGACATGACACTGTCATGAACGTGTCATAAACAAGTCATAAACGTTTATGACATAACGCTTCTGTTATTAAGTGACATTCGGTTTTTGTCATAACGAGTTAGGGTTAGGATTAGGTTTAGAGTTATGGTTAGGGTTAGGTTTCATGTGTTCATGACAGTGTCATGTCACTCTTATGTCGATACTGTCGAGTAAAGTGTTACCCAAAACTTTAACAGTGGTACGCCGTGCTACATTTCATCACAGTCTGCAGATTCTGAATCATTTGGATGAAAAGTTCTATACTAATTCGGATAGGAATATCATACAGTGCCAATTTGCCAACTGCATCCACTGTAAATTACATAACCACCTATTCTACCCTATTTCTACGGCATGATTTTTAGATACAGGATCCAATTCTGAAAGTCACTTTATCATAATAATGAATGAAAACAAGGCTGCCAAAGCTGTTTTTAATCCTTTTATTAAATCCACACAAAACAAGAGGCCAAATCAGGCAGATTTACATCCAGCGGGGCTGGATAATTGACTCGGAGATGGCAGAAACATAACTTTTCAGCATTTATAGTATAATAATTTGGTTGCCTGAGGAAAAGCCAGGGGCTCGAAACGTTGCACGCATAATAAAAAAACTTCCATGGGAGCTATATGGTGTGCGGATCACTCTCTTTTACTTTTGAACTCTTTCCTCTGATCCAGCACCCATCCGAAAAGGTGAAAAGGGATGTGCGCGGTCACACGTTTACTTTACTAGTATAATACACAAACCATCTCTCTGGGCTGCTTCTCTTATAGACCCCACACACACACACACACACACAATTTTGACAAATGTATTATTTATCTCCATACTCCAAACGCACATTCCAGCAATAAACTAGCCTGGGCCCAGTTTCCCGATAACGACGGAGACACGCTCTTACGAGGGTTTTCTACGATTCATCTTACGATCGTTCGTTTGGTTTTTCCGACTGTTTCCCGAACATGCTCGTAGCGTGAACGCGCGTGCACTGCTCTTAAGATGCTCTTAAGGGGAGCTGTCCACGTTAATAGTTCTGAAATATCCTCTAATTTGATGGTGATGTCAGGTGACTGCACGTCACAACCAGGCCTACCATTCAAACTTCGGATCTACACATTAATTCACATCAATACGGAAATAGAAACACTTTGACATCTGCATGTAAGCATCCCAAGTAGCCTAGTCTAGGTTATATACCACACACAAACATAAATAATTGTAATTATTTAAGATTAGATTGTTGCACAATGCAATAATCTTTCGCGGTGTCACTTAAGAACACGTTTGAAGATAAGAAAGAAGTCGAGTAAGAAAGTGAGGAAATGTGTAGGCTTAGATTTTGATGCAGTGGCCTACAGACTAAACCACATGTTCCTTTCTCTGCTTTTACCTCAAATGCCTAATGCAATGTATCCCTCACTTAGCAAAGAATAGGCCTACAATAATGGCACTATTCTGGCAACGTCTCGTTTCATAACTTGATTGCATTTTTGTCCGCTTTTTATCACATTATAATGAACATTAAATGTAGGCTATGCTATTTTGCACGCTAAAATCTGATTCATCACAAGTAGGCCTAAACACAATAAAGAATGGGAACGTAAATTGGATTATGTATTCTAAGTTGTAATTCCTCTGTATGTCCTGTTGGTGACCTCAGTGAGAAGTAGCCTACTGTTAAGACGCTCTTAGCCGGTAACGAGAACTCTGGAGCACTTGAAGATCTACGAGTGTTTTCACGATGCTCTTAAGCTACGATGGTTTCGGGAAACAGTCGGTAAATCTTAAGACGTTCGTAAGAGGGACTTTACGACGCTCTTTGGCTTAAGATGCTTTCGGGGAACTGGGCCCAGAGCTATTTGGACCAATCAAAATTGGGCTTTACAATAATGGACAGGTGAGCAACAGTGCCTCGTCTATCACGTCATCTGAGCACACTTAGATTGATTTTGTTTGCACACTGTGGCTAGAAGGAGACAGATGGCTTCTAAGACCCCATATGGAAAATGCACATATATATATATATATATATATAATGAGGTTTTATCATTGAAAACGATTATTTCTGAAAACGTTTGCCAAAGTTGATATGTGGGAAAACTCATGGTTTCACTTTCATCAAGGGAAAACAGCGTGTTGCATTGTGATATGTTCCCTCGTTCGTTTGAAATCTCTGATTGGCCACCTGTTTGCTCGATGGATTTGCGACACCCTTCCCCAGCTGTTTATAACATGTTTGCAGCATCGGTGTTCAACGGAATTATTTTTAAAAACGGAGGGGAAATATCCGTTTTTCCTAATAGCCTACCCTGCTACGCATATTTTTAAAACAATCAGTGTTATTATCTTAATAGTCTGGGAAGTTTAAAATACACAGCTCAAAAAAAATTAAGGGAACACTTACAGTTTTCCACAATTGTTAAAACACATTTTTGAAACCTTCCACCCTTTCCTCCATTTTCAAACTACATTCACAGAATGCCTGACAGTTCTTGCAAAATAAAACAATGGCTTCAAAAGTTGTACTTGTGCTCAGAACCAAACAGTGTCAGAGTACTGATCCAGTGTAGGATTGAAGTGTTTTTTTGAGCAGTATTATGATGGTGGACAGTGCATGGGTCAGAAGTTGTGGTCCGATATCTGGAAGCCTGATTTCACTTTTTGGCCACTATTTGGCCCCCCTCACTTTGAAAATATCTTCTGTGCCCCTCATTAAACCAACCAAATTCACAATGGACCTATACCAGATTAACTGTAAAAGTTGATCTGATCAATGAAATTCATTATTTAACTGTTCAAATGCAGAGACATACAACATTTAAGAAAACTTCAAGGAAAACTTTGGGGGCCTGGCTCAACATTTTTGGGAATTCACTCTCTTTAGTATAGTTTAGACGTGGAAGGCATATACAGTAGCACAGACATAAAGCTGTCCTCAAAAACGGTGTGACAATACAGGGATTACAAGATTCTGTGGTGGAGAAGGTAGAGACTGAGTATGCAACAACTGTTGCATGCAGGTTCTCCACCAATCACAGCTCTATGGGAGAGTGCTAACGGGAAAGGTGCTGTTGAAACAAGCTCATTTGACATCTCGGCTAGCTGGCACGGAAATAAGAGATACACTTTACTATCCTGTATCAATAAAAAGCCAAACAGTCCAATGAAATAAACTAAAAAATGCTTTGCCATTAATATATTTAAAAGTATAATTCCCAGCCTGCCCAAACTTTGTAGGATAGAAGATAAACAAGACAAGACAATAATCAGTATGACCATACCATTACAAGTTTGTACAGCAAAACATTGCTTCCCAGATAATGAGACTTCAGGCTGTAAAGCTAAAGTAATATCAAGGGCTGAAAAAATAAGAAGACATAGATATTCATGATATAGACAAGGTTTGAACAAAATTGTGCCATAGACTCCATGGTCGTTCTGTTTTCCATCACACGATAATCTATCATTGGAATTTGCAGGGAATAATTTGCACATTAGCGTACGAGAGATACCAGCAAATTGTGTATCTTATATTGGAAATAGAGGGTGGGAATATACAGTGCCTATAAAAAGCATTCACCCCCTTGGATATTTCCCCTTTTACTGCTTTTATACATTTGTATATTGTAGATCAATTTTATTTGGCCCTTTTTTACAATCATCTACAAAAACCTCTTTAATGTCAAAGTGAAAGCAAATTTCTACAAAGTAATGTTAAATAATTAAACATACAGTATATAATCCAAAATAAGCTATTGCATAAATATATTGTAGTGGTTGGGAACCCCTGGCCTAATAAGACCGGCTGTGTTCTCATGAACTTGAACTGTCAGTTTAGTTAGATAGGCCTGTTTAATTAAGGATCCGTCACATATGAAGTTGAGATTAGAGATTAGTTTGAATAATAAACTGAAACCTCTCTGAACTCCAAATATCAATTCATCAAATTACTTTAATGTTTTTATAATTTTATAATCACTAATAACAAAATGTAACAGCACTAAACACACACTATACAGCAATCTGGGCGAGAAAGTCAGAGAAAACAAATCACAATTAAAACACATAAAGATAAATAAGTAAAATAGGGGGAAAAACAAGCTTTACTTGATGATAATATTATTTATGGGGCACTAGTCAGTTCAAATTGAATAAAATGCAGGAAATGAGACCAGACCTGGTAGAATGTTCAAATGAGGCTGTGTGTGGCATTCTTTTCCATTGTCTAAGAATGATTCTTACTGCAGTGATAAGCTCAGCTAGTGTCAGAGCGGACTCCGCTTTAGAAACCCCTGGTTGCAAAAGGGACCCATCTCCAAGTAGACACAGCAAGGGAGACTCTGGCAATGGTGTGGCTAACCAACCAGGGGCAATCCCACAAAAGATGAAGGTAGGAGCCTGTGTCATTCATACACTTCTAACACAGATTGTCCTTCATCAATCCGTTTTATGAAGCTTGACTGGTGTATAGTAAATTCCTGTGAATAACCTTTTAATATGTGAATTTGCTAATCGCATCCCTCACCGGCCACCCTGCATTTTAGACCACCTTTTCCCATGCCTACTAAATTACGTTAATGTTACAATGACATTATATATTAACACCCTGCCATTACATGTTAATGATAGGCTATTTGCACCCAATGTCGCCTAGGTATTTTGGCTATGGCCAGTAACTGTCCTGATAGTTTTTCATTAGTTTTAGGACGGCACTGCAGAATGTCCCATTCTTATGATAAAGAGATGTGTGTATTTGAAGGGTTCAGATGCAAAAGCCTCTAAATGCCACCTATGTCAAAAATGAGATAAAGATGGTGAGGGGATGCTCTTCACACATAGTATACGCTAATCAAATAATTTAACTTCTAAACCTCCTAAATACCACTATCTTCCTGGTCTGAAATATCGATTTATAGGCAAAAACCTATAGGAGTCTGAATTTAAATGCTCATTTAAAAGAAAAGTGGTCAGACGGATTTCGAGGGTTTTGCATCTGAACTCTTCATTTATTTGCCTATAGACAGATCAGAATCTAATTTGGGGTTGCATGTGATTGTTTTTTTCAATTCACTTCAACAGAGGTCTTGGCTAGGACGTAGGCTATACTTAATCGTTATTGTTACCGCTTCGCTGCCAAACTTGCACCCATGATGTAAAACACATTCGGTTATGGGCGAAAGTAAAATGGCCACCATTGCTGGCATGAGGGGTTTTGTGGCTCCATATTCAGGGACATACAAGACTGTACAAGAGTACCAAATGTCATGCTTTCATGAGTGACTGAGTGTCATTTACATATCAACAGGCCTAAACATTGTCATAACAACATTAAAACATTGCTATACTTTCCCCCCATCTTTTATCCAAAGGAAGCCGATTTGTGTGCCAAAGTTGGTCCCATCTCGAACATGAGAGAAGAACATGTCTGAGTGGCAAGAGGTGCACAGTGTTACACTTGGAATGTCTGTAACAGTGTCATCATGAATGTGCTCAGAGACGAGCCCCTCTCGCTCCAGCAGAACTCTGAAAGTTAAAACACATTTACAAAATGATTTAAAAAAAGACTTTCTTATTCAACAAATGAATGAACCTAATTTGGGGTAGGTTGGATGTATGTTGTTTATATTCTTCTGTTTCTTTTTGTATTTCTAACAATCAAATTTGATTAATTGTCTTGTGACAGTGGGGAGTGGGGACTTTATTAGGAGTCATTTGTCTTCTTGACCTGCAAATAACCATCATAGATAAACACTCATTGCATGGTGGTTTACCTTGTAGCCAGCCTGATATTGATGAAGGGCTTTGGTGTCTCATCTTTCCTGACACAATGTGGGTGAATGGAATGGAACTCTTTGGCTGACTCCTGGTCAAGCTTGAAGCAGCAGGAACCAACAGATGGACCAATCACAGCTAAAATATTTTCCGTCTTACTACCAAATCGTGACACCATGGCATTTACTGTTGCCTTAGCAATCCCCATTAGTGTACCCTTCCAGCCTTCATTAATGGAGGAGAGCATACCGAAAAACAGAAGAAAAAAAACACTGGATTATGCAAATTATGTTGAATTAAATATTAACTTTTGCCTTAAAAGTATAAAACAAATTGATGGTTAAGTTGAACCAAAATCAATTATTTGTCAAGGCTTGGTGACTGCTAAAATATATGGCCTTACTGGAGAAAATATCCACATGAGACTTTTGGTGTCAAAACCAATCCAATAGCCTTTACATTTTGGCAAATGCAGAAAACTGTCCCTCGTGATCCCTATTACCTTATGAAAATGATGTACTTCCCAATTCACCAGACTAACTCTGCCACAATGCTTGGTAACTTCAACAAAGAGTGAGTGAATAGTTTTGAAATAGTCACCTGCGTGAGCCACTCCAATAACTTTTTCTACAGGGTCGGTGAAGAGTAGTGGCATGCAGTCAGCACCTGGTGCTGCTATGACAACGTTGACTTGATTGGTAACAATTCCATCATAGCTCTCAGGTGCTTCTTCTCCGATCACCCACACATCACTGGCATGATTTGTCTAGAAAAAAAAAAACATTAAGTTGTCATTTCTTCAAAGATTTACTGTACACAAACATTAATTGTTGTTGCTTCCGGTTCATAGACTTCTGGTTCCTCATATCCACACTTAGTTGGCCTTTTGTTATGGTGCCCCTACTTCCTGGAATAATCTTCAATGTAACATAAAAATGAAAACTCTACTTTCCTATAATCAATTCAGGGCCCAGTTTCCCGATAACGACGGAGACACGCTCTTATGGGTTTTCTACGATTCATCTCACGATCGTTCGCTTGGTTTTTCCGACTGTTTCCTGAACATGCTCGTAGCGTGAACGCGCGTGCACTGCTCTTAAGATGCTCTTAAGGGGAGCTGTCCACGTTAATAGTTCTGAAATATCCTCTAATTTGATGGTGATGTCAGGTGACTGCACGTCACAGCCAGGCCTACCATTCAAACTTCGGATCTACACATTAATTCACATCAATACGAAAATAGAAACACTTTGACATCTGCATGTAAACATCCCAAGTAGCCTAGTCTAGGTTATATACCACACACAAACATAAATAATTGTAATTATTTAACATTAGATTGTTGCACAATGCAATAATCTTTCGCGGTGTCACTTAAGAACACGTTTGAAGATAAGAAAGAAGTTGAGTAAGAAAGTGAGGAAATGTGTAGGCTTAGATTTTGATGCAGTAGGCCTACAGACTAAACCACATGTTCCTTTCTCTGCTTTTACCTCATAGGCCTAATAAAATATAGCCTTCACTTAGCAAAGATAATGGCAAACTATTCTGGCAACGTCTCGTTTCATAACTTGATTGCATTTTTGTCCGCTTTTCATCACATTAGTATGACCATTAAATGTAGGCTATGCTATTTTGCACGTTAAAATCTGATTCATCACAGATAAACACAATAAAGAATGGGAACGTAAATTGGATTATGTATTCTAAGTTGTAATTACTCTGTATGTCCTGTTGGTGACCTCAGTGAGAAGTACTGTTAAGACGCTCTTAGCCGGTAACGAGAACTCTGGAGCACTCGTAGATCTACGAGTGTTTTCACAACGTTCTTAAGCTACGATGGTTTCGGGAAACAGTCGGCAAATCTTAAGACGTTCGTAAGAGGGACTTTACGACGCTCTTAGGCTTAAGATGCTTTCGGGAAACTGGGCCCAGATCTGTAATCACAAACCTTCCTATGTCAAATTGTACCTGTTTTATGTAAATGTTATTTTATTATTGTTATTATTTTATTGTGAATATTTTCAGTATTTTTATTTTTCCCTTCCTCCTTAATAATGTTATGTAGGTTATCTTATTATTTGTTTTCTTTTGTTTTATTTACCACAATTTTTATACTATATCTCTTTTCATTGTTACTGTAATCTCGGCTTCACTGAAAATGAGGACTACCAGCTCAATTAACCTCCGAGAATAAATAAAGATTGAATGGATGAATGAATGAATGAATGAATGGTTAGGTCTGCTTCACTATGACATGGACTGATTTAGAGAAAGCTAAAGGAGGTACACAACACTTCTACAAATCATCAAACACAAATTATCTACAAAATTATACCTCATATATCAGATATTCTAAGGATAAGAACTGACAGAATAAATCTGCAGTGAGATGAACGATTGCTCATACTTTAAAAGATTAGGCCATTAAAAATAATGTTTTCTGGGCACACATTTCAATGCGACTGAAGGCAAATTTACAGAGGCTAACCCTCTCACCTTTACCAGGTGGAACTGGTGAGGCTGAAAGCCCATCTGGAGTCCAAGACGCCTGATGTTCTCATTCACAACCGCCTTGGGGTCTCTCCGCCTGGAGCTGCTGAAGAGGTTGAGTGAGCTTAGAGTGCTGATGTAGGAGATTCCTCCCATCCTAGTACTGAAACCATGGGAGAAGCAGTCTAGAGGACAGAGAGGACTTGCTTTAAAAACAATATTATATAACATATCACAAAGGAATATAGTCATATAAACATAAATCAACCAGATTTTTTTTTTCCTCAGGATAGGCTATGGCGTATAGGCTATGGCGATATCATTATTTGATGTTGTGTGATCTTGAGAATCAAGAGTAGCCTAAGTTAGCCTATATTCTACCCAAACGTCTAACTATTCTTCCCAAATTAAATTGAAAGCGCTAATAATGATCATATAACTCACCAGGCACCAGGGAGGATTTAAGGACCGTAATTTCACCAACTGCTGGGAGCTGTCGAAGAAATGTACCCACTTCTTCTGTCACGTCTGTGATCTCTCTAGAGGTAAGGTTTGGCCTAGCACTACCGAAAGTGCTCGGATCTTCGAACACGGTGACATATTCAAAGAGGTACACAGGTGTAAAGAGAAGTTCTTGGTATTTTTGCAGGATAATCATCCGATTATGAGACGTAATTACCACAATATTGCTCAAGTCCAGACTATCCAATTCTCGCTTGATTGTGTAGAGCAAAGCAGAAACTGAGCTGTCCAGTAAGACACGAATCTGTTTCCTTAAGCTGACAAATTTCTCAGGTGTTATGCCTAGAGCACTTGAGCTCTGCTGCAGACAACCAATGAGGTAAACAGGTTCGTGCATTTCATCAGCCTGACCAAGAATCATTGATATCTTTCCTGTAAATGCTTCAAAACAAGCCTTACTGTACTCTGAACTAGGATCGCTGCCAAGATCCACGACAATAACTTTAGCCATGCGGTCGGGTATTTACTAAGCACAAGCGAAGGCGGAGGGAGCAAAATATTCAAGCGTCAACAGGCTATGTCGCTTACTTGCTTTACCTGAACGATTAGACTTATGACTTCAAAAAGCTCTTTTACCTTAGAAAACAATGTAGCCTACCGGAGAGCCTGCAGTGTAGAGGACAAGCTCAAAACTTCCTGAATGACGTCGTACCGCCGTGTACCTCAGTGGAAACTCCAGATCATGAGACAAACAAGGCTCAAGGAAGATAAACAAGGCTGTGTTTCATAACATCGTATTGTTATACCGGTACTCCAGCAAAGCAATGCACTGTATTGTTATCAAGGGAAATTTCATATCACTCAAGTAGTCCGTCACTTCTTGCAGTGGAACTTCATTCAAAAGTGAAAGCAGACAGTTGATCAGCTCCAGTGTTGGGAGTAATTCATTACAAAACTAATGTAATTACAGTAATGCATTGCTTTTTGCTGTAATGCAGTAATGTAAGGCATTACCAATACAATTTCAGTAATATTTTACTCGGTACAATTCTCAGTAACTGAAATTACTTTGCTTTTTAACCTTCTAACACTGTTCCGGTCAAAAATGACCGATTTACACATTCCCTGTATCATATGGCATTTTTTATCAGATTGCCTCAAGATCTTATGATATCCTTCACAAAAGGCTTTTAAACACATAGCATTTGTTGTGACTACTTTCTTTGAATTTTGAGTGATTTTTTCAACTTAGAAACACTTTTTTTGTTCACGGTCAAAAATGACCACCATAGGAAATGATTGGGAAAAAGTATAATTTTCATCCAGGAGATAAAAGACATCTCTTTACACACACTCCTACAACTTACCACCAATGTTCCCACACACATGCATGCATGCACACACAGAAGCTGCACACCCACCCACACACACACACACACAAACAGACACACATAAAGTACACACACATGTACACCCACTCACAGACACACACACACACACACTCAGTACATGTTGTCAGTTCATGTTGTCATGTTGCCACTTGTGCGTGTGAACCACCAATGTTCACACATATGCATTCACGCACATACAGAAACACACCCACCCACACACACACAAACAGACACACACACACACACACATGTACACCCACTCACACACACACATACACATACACACATTCACACACACAGTTCATGTTGTCAGTTCATGTTGTCATGTTGCCACATGTGCATGTGACCCACTAATGTTTGCACACACATGCATGTACGCACACACAGAAACACTCACACCCACACACACACACATACACACATTTACACCCACTCTCTCTCTCTCTCACACACACACACAGACACACACACACACACAGTTCATGTTGTCAGTTCATGTTGTCATGTGAACCACCAGTAAGTGTTCGCACACATTCACGCACATACAGAAACACACACACCCACACTCACAAACACACATGTTGTAGAGCAGTTAAACTGTCCAGTCAAAATTGACCACGAACAGTAAATTAAGGGGGGTAGCAACGAACAGTGTTTAAAGGTTAATCTAAAATTGAGAAATGCTCAATTGGCACCAGAGAAGATTATCCAAGAATTAAAAAAAGTCATCTATGCTGGTCCTGGAATTTGATTGCCTTGTTTAGATGACTGTAGAAAGGGAATTTGAGTTATCTCTGCCATTCATGCAACAGATCTAACATGGTTAGGCTATACTTCTCATTTCAAGCAGTGAGAATAACTAAAATGTTTCTTTTACAGACAAAGATCATAGCCATTATTCTCAAACTATTTGCATTAAGTCTACACCACTGTAAGTGGAAGGAAAGGCAACCAGCAATGATGAGAACCATATAAAGTCAACATACAATTTCACTATGGCTATATTTTACCATGGCTATATTTTACTATATTAAGTTGTGAGTGACCTTTGGCCTTTGGGGCCTACATTGTCCCATGAGCCATAACTGCAACCATTATATTGTTCTTTTGTTAGCCTTAAGCCTAGCTCAGTCATTATGCCATACCACATCCCCTCCTGCCGTGTAATGAGCTGCATTAAACACATGAAGATCTATTGAGAACACCAAATCCATATTTCCTGTTATTTTGGTGAAAGTAATGTAAACGTAGTGTAATGCCTTACAATTCAAAGACAGTAATATTGTAACAAATATGTAACAAATTACTTTGAGATGACAGTAACAAGTAATAAATAATGCATTACGCTTTTGAAGTAACTTGCCCAACACTGATCAGCTCTAAAGGGTCATTCCATGTGGTAACTCTATACAAAACATATTGATCTCAATGGTGCATTTTGCCCATGATCAGGGTGGAAAATAAAAAAGAAAGATTTGCATAAGACAAATCAAATTGGTGTTTTTTTAAAAGAAGGGATCATGGATAATAAAGAAAAAAATCTTTAAAAAATCTTTGTATATTTCCACAAGGTGTTTGGGTGCTCTGAAAATGAGAACTAAAATGATTTTTCAGACTTGTGAGGTCTGCTGAAGGGATTTCTTTTTTGTTCATTGCTTTTTGTGAGAGTGTTTCTACTTACCTCAATAAGGAAAATAAATTAAGAGCCTATGTGGAGTACAAATATGTCTTCTGAAGGCCTAAACAGAGCTCAGCCAAAAACTCAAATAACATTTTGATCAGCTTTGAGGGACAGCTATGACCATGTGTAACAGAGGTTGTAATTCGTCCGCCGCTCACGGCCCTCGAACCCGCCACCTCGACACACACCGGCATGGGAGTCGAACGCTCTAAACACTGAGCTAAAAGCCCAGGCTTCCAACTCAGCGGTTAGAAGCGTTCTTAAGGTTAGGGCTGTGAGGATTTACACGGGCAACTAGCACGCTAGCTCAGTTCGCCTCCGTTACACATGCAGGATCATCCAGACCAAACATGACGATTTTGCTACATACTATTCCTATTTATGTACCAGCATGCACAATTTGAGCCTCCTACATAGTTTAGTTCTTGCGCTATGCACAAAAAAAAGAGGCCGAACAAAATCGACACCCCCCTCCCCCCGTAAAACTGTCTCTCATCCATCCATTTCAAACCATTCATTCATCTATTAATCTGTCTATCAACATCCATTAAAGGTGCCCTGCCACACAAAACCATTTTTATTATTTTTTTTATGTGTTAGGTCTATATTTGTTTGTGCTATGTCAGGAATGTGAAAATGAACAGCTACCTCTTCTGTCAGCTCTAGCCACTGAAAAGAAATAAGCGGAGAAATTAGGCCAATTGCAAAAGCTCTTCAGTTTGACGTGGAATTGATGAGCTCATTACTATTCATGAGCTCGCCCAGTTGAGACTGTGCTCACAAAATTTGTTTAGCTCTGTGACAGTTTCCGTAGGCCTATGCAAGGATGGCTGAATGTCAACGGGCTTGTGCACTATGCACGAATAGAACTTCAACGATGCCTTTTACCTAGCATACGCATAAGCAATAGCATAGCAACCACTTTATTTGGCATAGCAACCACCATATGTACCCTAGTGACACCCTAGCACCCATCTTAAATACCCTACCAACAACCTACCAGCCACCACTATAATGTCAACCTAGCAACCAACATGATTACCCTAGCAACCAGCATAGCAACTGCTTTATTTGGCATAGCAACCACCATATGTTCCCTAGAACACCCTAGCAACAATATTAATTACCCCTATCAACAATCTAGCAACCACAACTGTAATGTCAACCTAATAACCACCATAGCAACCAACATGATTACCCTAGCAACCAACATAGCAACCACCGTGTCTACTTTAGCAACACCATAGTAACTATTTCTGCATTATCAGTTTTACTCTATGGTATTTTACATTACCATTTTTACATTTTCATGCACTGGTAATTCCTTGGAATTGCATGTCAAGTTATTATTATTATTATTGTTATTATTTTTATTATGTCTATAATTAACATGTGGTTCAAACTTTGACGTGTAGCTCTTCAATCCAATTAATCTGCTATGATTTTTGTCATATTTGTGTGATTTATACTTTTTGAGATATTTGCCTTATTCACATGGCGGCCAGAACGAGGCTACAGGGTACACTTGCCATCACACTTCAGTCCAGCAGATAGTGGTAATGCACTCTGTTTGCAAACTTGCTTGGAACCGAAGGGTTGATGGTTCGAACCCCCACCAGTAGGAGCGGCTGAAGTGCCCTTGACACGGCACCTTAACCCTCACTGCTCCCCGAGCGCCACTGTAGCAAGGCAGCACACTGCTCCAGGTTAGTGTGTGCTTCACCTCACTGTGTGTTCACTGTGTGCTCTGTGTGTTCACTAATTCACGAATGGGATTAATGCAGAGACCAAATTCCTTGAATACGCAAGTATACTTGGCCTAGAAACCTGATTTACATTTACATATCTACCCTAGCAACACCCTAACAACCATCTCAAGTACCATAGCAAAAACCTAGCAACCACTTTTTATAGGAAACTAACCACTATGTTTGCCCTAGCAACACCCCAGCAACCATCTCAAATACCCTAGCAACAACTGGTAATGTGAGCTGTATCCTGTTTCCTGAAGTCAATAACCAGCTCCTTTTACTGATACTGAGAGAAAGAAGTTTGTGTAACAAGCCTAACCTGTTTTCTGTAAGCGGTCTCATTATTGTTGATGATCAGGGCCATAATGGTGTTGTGGTTAGCAAAACCTTATGAGAATTCTAGACATTGGATTAAAAAAATGTGGTGGTGGTGAGGGCGGTAGGGCTGTAGTGGAACTGGGCTCGCATAGACGTCACCCGCCACATTCAAACCTGCCTCCCCAATTTGCTGTAGGCAGACTGACGCTACAATTGGTCTCAGTAAGTCCCTTTGGATAAAAGCATCAGCAAAACACATACATTTAAAGCAACACCAAAGAGTTTTTTGTACCTTAAAATAATGTTTCCAAAATCGTTTCAGTGGTTCATCAACTCGTAACAGGGTGAACGGCAATTCTGCATTCGCTTCGCGGCCCTCTATCTGCTATAACCGCACTATAGGCTAAGTTAGCCAGATCGGGTAGGGGATATGTAGTTCGATGGAATGAGACATAAGAAACTACAAATTTGACTTGCATCTGATGTCGCAATACATCGTACTTTTATAAGCCATGCAAAATATTCTACCTTGTCTGTGGACATCGTTATTTGCAAAGCCGGAGCTGGATAAACAAATAGCGTGCGTGCGACAGAGGGAAAGTTCTTTGGTGTTGCTTTAAGAAATAATGGGGAAAACATCAGAAAGAAAATTAAGTTATAAGCAGAAAGAAATAAAACATGAAATGTTGCTACAACAATAACAACAAAAACAAATACCAAAGCTATGATTATAATATGCTATGTTTTATATGAAGTTTGCTTCAAACAAATTAACTAATTAGACAGGTGTTGAATGAACCAATTGGTTATCACTCCAAGGGAGTATTCACCGTGATCGCTTCCTTCTGAGGAAAGACAATGCTTCTTGGAGGAGTAAAGCGTTCAAGATAGGGAATAGAGCTGTTAGTTTGATTAAAAATGTAGAGGATGGTGCATTACCTATTTAAAATGACATGGTAATCATCATGACCACCAGGTGGAGCAACGAAACTATGCAGTGGTAACTAAAGCTGAAGTCTTTGCCAGGATATATTATTTTCTCAAATATTGTAGGCTCTGTGCTGGTTAAGACTAATGCATTCACTGCACTAGCACATAAAACAGACATGATCTCAAAAGCATAATGAAGCAACTTAAAAAGTGATAGTTGTATGTAACCTCTCTCTTTCAGCGTCCGTCCGTGTTAGTAATGATGAAAAAAATGGTCAAAAAACTGATGATTGCCCATAAATCATTGTCAAAGTCAAAGTCAAAGTCAAAGTCAGCTTTATTGTCAATTTCTTCACATGTTCCAGACATACAAAGAGATCGAAATATCGGGTATAATGAGGCAGGCAGAAGTTTCCTATTTTTTTTAATGATCTACATGTCATTTTAGCTTTCTAGACGTTGACTTCCCGTCACATTAACTAGCATTAACATTTCAAATAGACAGCTCATTGCTTACGAATGCTCTACAGTGAACACGCTTTTCAACATTTTCACTTGACGCTCAGGTTTGCAAAAAGGAAGAGGATGTTGATCGTGCACGCTGATCCGTGTCGCGCGCCTGAGTCTTGTCACACCGACTGTATGCAAGAGGAAATAGAATCGACTGTGCATGGAAAATAGGCAGCATCATTGCACGGTTGTGTGTCGCTAGATAAGGAATTACGGTCACGAATCGTTTGTTCGATGTGCGTAACTTCTTTCGTCATAACGGTAAGAGACAGATGTATTTTGTTTGAATTTGTGTGTTATGAAGCTGCTGATTGATTTGATGCCTGGATGCTGGGTTACGTTAAATGTGGAGGCATGGAAGAGACTGACCTGGACATTTTACATTGCAATGCATATAAGCAACCCCTCCTTGTTGTTCTGTAGGCTATATAACTTTGCAATGACATAACACACTAGCCTACATATTTGCTCTGTGAGATAAATATACGTTTAGCTCCCGTACAGGTTGCAAAATGACTGCTTAACATGTTGAATGCCCAATTTGGTAGGCTACACTGAAGTAGTGGAATTCGCAATGGAAGTATAGGCTACAGGCAAATTGGCAATATTGGCGTAACATAAAGAAGTGTGGGCGATTATGCTTGCATTCATCGCATGCATTCTTTTCACTTTTTGGAGTTTGCAGTTGTGTAGCTTACATTTAATTTCTCATCCGTCCCCTTTCTGTCTTGTTTATCTTAGTGCGTGAAAGTATGTAAAGCCTTAACTTAAAACAATCAAATTAATTAGCTATTAATAAAGAACACATCCATCTGATTAGGCTATATAATGTATAGCTATGCCAAACGTGGACTGCCATCCAGTGTAATTTAATGACTGAATGAATTTCTGTGAACAGCCGAGATGAGGATTGTGTCGGCTAGGACACTTTGTAAGTGCTTGAGAATTCATCAAGACAAAGGATATTTCATAGACCGATGGCCTACGTCGCAGCAATTTCCATCAATGCAGGCTACAGACGTCCCTTCAATCCTTAACAAAACCCAATTTGTGACGTATGTGAATGGTCCGTTTTATTTTATGTTCTTGGGAGATATCCTGAACAAGGGCCAAGAATAACTATGCATCAGTTCTAAGCGATTAAGGCAAAACAGTTTCATTGCTTTCCTTGCTGGTGTTATGTCTGGATATAACATCACCTGGGCAACCACTTCAGCACCATGGAGAGAGGACAGGCTGCGCGAGAATGGCAGAAGGATCTGTGTTCCACCGATAGTGTTACTTAAGTGAACCACCTGGAATTTGGTGTCCTGATTTTCTTAGGCTATTAAATTGCCAAACATCTATGTATCTATCTAATACCATCTATCATGGTATTAGCCAAATTAGGCTTCATTATTTTAATGCAAGCCGTTTTGTGGCACTGGTCATTAGGCCTAACTACAGTTAGCCTACTAATTATAGCCTATAGCTATTTTTAAGGTATGCTACTAATATAAAAATGTGTGTTTTGGAATTTTGAAAAAAAAAAACTGTCATTGTGTGGCAGTCATGGCACCAAAATGTTTGCAACTAGATATGCTACATACAACAGAAAGTGAGGATGTATGTTCATCTATGTCTGAATGAAGATGTAAAGACTTTTTTAACAAACAGTTTTTTTATAAATGCAGTGACATATCAACACATTTTGTTGAAATCCACGTGATCAAGTCCTGTTATCAGTGACAAAGCATCCTGATACAGGGAAACACTATTTATATTGGGATTTTTTGTTCCTGCTATGCCAACATACATGCACAAAAGGGCTGTTGTAGTGGTGGTGGATATATCACAAATCAGCATTGACCGAGAAGACAAAACTCATACGGTCAGTCAAAACCTTCCTCTGGACTTGCAGTTGTATTTCAGTTATTTAAAAATAAAAAAGAAACAACCTGGTAACTCTGTCACAGTTCTTCAAAATGTAAACTACTGTTGATAAATGCTGTGGCATTTTGATTTAAAGCATCATATTTAAGTGGATATGGATTTCAAAGCTCATTACTTCATCTGCTTAAATGTGAAATCCTTTTCTCAGACACACACTGAAAAGCAGCAGTGAAAAAAGACACCAAGCAGTGTTTTCCATCGATCTCAAATATGTACAATTAGTTCATTGTGCTGCTCTGCAGAAATAATGTGTTGGCTGTTTTATGCTTTATTTTGAATTCATAGACAGTGTGTCAATCAATGCACATGCAAAAAAAAAGCAAAACACGTTGACAAGTTGCTTCTTTTCTTCAATTCATCCTGATAAATGATTTTTTTCAGCTACCTCAAAAAGTCGGGACTCATTTGTGGAAGCTAGAGTGGAGGCTTGGTTTTGTTTCGCTTGAAACACGTCACTTGTGAGGCTGGATGGTGATGTGATTGGTCTTGGCATTTGTGTCGCTGCATCACAGACATCTGTATTCTATGTTGCAGTCAGCAGCAACACAGATGAATCTGTGATTGCACATTGTGTACATTAGAATGTGTCCCGATACAGCCTAGCCTTTCAGCTCAGGGGCTATAGAAATACTGTTTGGTTCTCTTGCCATATAAAAGATGTTTTTTTCTAGAGATAAAGCCAACTATTGTAGTCAACTGATATTCAAGGCAGTGGGTTTCACAGCAGATTGTCAATGAAACCAAAGTACGTGAGCAAAGGGTACAGTAGTCTACTAGGTATCCATTTAATGCCACCAGTGTGAGATAAACTCCTAATAAGCCCATGTATGAACGTGTGCTTTCATTATGATATTTGAATATTATGATGATATTTTCATACAGAATCGATATCAGCCCATTATGCAGTATATCTCACTCTGACTATGTCTTCACAAGTCTGTTATAAGTCTTGGTTATATTCTTTTGTTCTCCAAAATGGCTTGAGTCCATTAACAAATCCTGGCACTGGCAGATGGTTTGAAACCCTTGCGAAGTGGAGCCACATGACCTCAATTATGTTTTCATTTGTCTTTAGAGGTGTGTTTAGGGAGGCCTTTGGTAAATGTGGGGGATAAACGGTCTTGTCACAGATAAGAGGCAGAGCCCTTCATCTTAACCTCACCATGGTCTGACTGCAGAGGGCTTGCTGAGCACACTCACACATCACCAGTCACCACCACACATACATGCTCATACATACCCTGTATCCACATGCCAACACGCAAACAAGCACACAGACACATTAACACAGACAGATTACAAAGTAACATTCACCCTGCATGAAGTCATTCAGAGAATAGGTTTCTGTAGCTGACTTCCATTCATCCATATGGCCCTTGCCATATGTTGCTGTATAGCCTCTGCCATATTATGGCGGATAGAAGTTGTCCGGTTGTACAATATTTGAAGATGTGGTTTCCCAAGAAAACTAAATACTACCATAGGTGTGTGTATATTCAGTTCTTCTTTCATTCAGCATTCTGCTGGGGAGCCCAGTCTACAGTATTGTGTCTGCATTCATAATGGATTCTGTTTTATGGGAGATGGTGTCTGTACACTGATGATTTTTTCTCCAGCTTATTTGAAGGGAACAACAGACAGGTTAGCTTTAATCTGTCTTGTTATTACAAGAGTGAGGAGGAACATGTGAGTGCTTTGATGTGATGTTTCATAGTAAAGCTCATCCACAGTGCCTGATGGGGCATCCTCCATCACGCTGTATGCCAGCCCATCTGTATTCTCAAGGACAGACTCGTCCTGCCTCTTCCTCTTCCACTCAAGGTCTTAGAGAAGAGGATGGGGGAGGGGACGATTGACCCTAGAAAATCACATTGAGCTACGAGAGCAGTCCCGTACTAGCATGTCTGTGTAATTGGTCTATTTATCTATCTATCTATCTATCTATCATATATATATAAACAAATTTAGGTCAGTTGACAAATATAAGAAACATAAAGTCCAATGGTATATATTAAATCGATACCTCTTTTAGTTCTGATGTAGCTTGTAAATTATCTTGAAGGCTATGCTACAATCTGACTGATTTTGTTCCTTTTCTTTCATTATATTTCCCAGGCAAACTGCCCTTGTCTGTGACTAGATGAGGGCTATTATTCTGGAGTTAAAATGAAGGAATACAAGAAAATTGCCAAAATATTATATGTCAGATCTAGCTCAAGGTGAAGGTGAGGTAAACATTTTTGTGACGTTTGATGTGAAGATGTTTGTAGGCTGAATCTGTTCCATTCCCTGCAAAACCTGATGAAACCAGGGACTGCCTCATTTCCCTGGCCAATCAAGCACAGTCCCATTATGTACACACTCTTAGCTTACCTTCAAGCATGAAGGAGTGACAGCGCTTGGTGAGAAAGTCTATTGTTTCTTTCTGTAATGTTCTCAGACTTCAGACTCAAATCTCACCCTGGGGAAAGAACCAGCCCTAAGAACCAGATTTTTCCTGCAGTTTTGAATAAAATATTCACCACCACGGCTTAGTGATTTAACAGCTTATTTCTCTTCCAATTGCAATTTCTCTTAAAGGATTTCGACAATTGAATTAATTTGGGCGGATATCATTGCTACGGTTTTAGTCATTATGGTGCTTATATTGGATTACCTCATTTTCATTATACCAAAAATTACATCAACATTTAAAGTCCAGAGTTGTCCATTCCATTTCACATGTGCAGTCTCCCATGATACTAGAACGTTTAGACACTACATGCCTTAAGGAACCAAGAAAATCTCAGAAGCAATCACACTGTGCCTCCCTCCAGAAGCTGCTCTTGCAATGGTGTTTACTGTTCTTCCATTAAAGATTTATCAGCCATCTCTCAAGAGCCTGAAATATATCCCCTCTCCTTGGTGTTCATCCTTCCTAAAGTGTAATGCTTGTGTGAAATTTGTATCCAACATCAGTCTGTCTCCATATCTGTGTAGAGTGTCATCCCCTCAGACACATTCTAGACTGACCATACACATAAAGACACACACACCCATATGCTAAGAATAGGCTATCATAAACATAACTGACACAGCATGTATAGTCAGTGGAGAAATTACATTAACACAACTTTAAACAGTATACTTTGTTAAGGTTTAAATTGTTTCCCATGCTCTCTGATGCTAATGTAAACAGGACAAGTGGTATCCAGAAGAAAGGGAGGCCGTTATTTCACTGGAACAACTGGGCCGCTGGGAGTGAAATGTATTATCCCATTTATTGGAAAGAACCTCTGTCCAGTCCTGTGGGATTTAGTGAGATGGGGGAGAAGGGGGAGGGGCAGGCACGGAGCTATTTTTCCCCCAGTAGAAACATCCCTTATTACCATGGTACATCTGATCATCATTTTGTTGCAACATTTTACATAGAATAAGGTGATGTCTATCTATAAAGTGAGAAGAATCTGCCTGTGTGTGTTTTTTCACTACTAAAGATATTGTGACATTAACTGACACCTGAAGTAGTGTGCTTATGGGCATATTTTGTATGGACACTATTGTGCAATAACTGTAATTTCAGAAATATTCTAACAACCTACAAAAACATGGTTTGAAAACATCCAATGGAGGAGCAGTTTTAGGTTCTTTCATTTTACACTTCTAATTGCAGTCATGATCGCTGATATTAATATTTAAATGTGGGCTTAGAGTGCCTCAGTTCCTCTAATGAGGTCCATTCCAGTTGCATAATAGCATTGGTTCAAAAGGGAGCTGTAGTATTAGCACATAAAATAAGAGTAAGAGAGTGGATTTCTTGATGGCAGTTTTTTGCTGTTATGTTACCTGATATGAATATGCAGGAACTCTTCTGATGCATACTGCAGTCTAGGGGTAGCTGATAGCAATGATCACTCACAGCCCTGGAGCTGAATGGTGAAATGAAAGCATATTACACATGCACATCGCAGCACATATAAACCATTGATTTAAACACTGCACCTTTAATTGTTATGTAAAATTAAAGATGTAAGTAGATGTAAAGATCTACTGTACTGCTATTCAGCAAAAAGTGTGACAACTTTTTCCATTTCTTAACAGTATTGAAACAGCAAAGAACTGAGCTGCATGAGCTGGGCTGTCTTTTCTAAAACAATATGGAACTCATTCAGCACATTTCAGTGGCTTGATTTCCCTTGAGTGTGTGAATCCCTAGATTAAGCACACAATGTCACATCATTTTGATTACTAGTTTACTTATTCATGTTCACTGATATTCTAAATGAAAGAGTACTTGGAAAAGGGACTAATGTGCTGCTTGCCCTGGGTGAACAAATGCATGTCTTACAACTCAGGTTGTATCATTAGAGAGTGATTGATCTCCGTGCCCAGTAAGTCATCGATTGTGAGAATAAGTACAACCTTGCAACATAATGTTTACGAATATCAGAGCACCGAGGTGCAGATCCCACTTTCTCTGTGGATAATTGATCAAAGTGAAGTCCAATGTCCACATTAAACTATGCTGCTGTGAGAAAGTCATGGGCATCTGCAGAAACCTTGGTCTCATTAGTTGCAGACGCTCTGTCAGGCAGCATGATAGATGGGACTTGTGAGGGGCTGGGGACCTCACATTAGCTTCCTGTGGATCATGTGTTTTTCTCTTTATGTAGTGAGCAGGTGGCCACAGGGAAGTTAAAGCTAATATATGTCAGTGTTATTACAATGGTACACTCCCATCCTTTATCATATTTTATTAATCAGCCTTTTGGCTCCAATTTGACGATCAAAAACACAGTGCATAGTGTATTCTTATCACGATGCAAAGTTTATTCCTATCTTACACTCGAATTTTTCGCCATGTGCTTCTCTTTTATTAAAACAATGCGCCCAAGGGTGTGGCAATTAACGACATAAGGTATGGTCTGGCGTGTGATCTAAAAATCGCTATCTTACACCATCTAAAAAGCATTACGCCACTGACCAAGAAAAAACTGGTCTATAGCAAAAAGCGCAGCTGAAGATACACTGTCACAAGATGTAAGCAGCAACTCCTCTGCAGGAAATGTCCTTAGGTTTTTTATTCAGTCATTCGAACATTATTGGGGTAAGTGTTGCTTTTTTCAGGCTATGTTTTCGATGGTAACCCATTGTCAGTCATTCAATAGTGAAAGTAATTAACTGTGTATAGTTTCATTATATAATTACCATATAATTAGGCTACACGCATCTGCACTTGTCTATTATTTGCACTTTGACAAGGGGTTACAATAGAAAACAGCCTGAAAAAAGCAACACTTACCCCAATAATGACTCAATAAAAATCTTAAGGATTTATCCTGCAGACGAATCGTTACTTGGGACTCGTTGCTAAGGGCTGCTTACATCTCGTCTTTATAATGAATATCACTATTCTTGTGATAGTTTTGGGTCTTCCAAGAGGGGTATAAAGGCATATCTGCTCAACATGCACTTAGCTTATTAAGCGTTTCTTATGCGTTATGGTTTGTATATTATAGTATTTGTTTATTTTCATTAGGCTATTGATTGAATTGACATTGTTGTTTATTATTGCTATTCTCCTTAATGTAGTCTTACCAATGTTTTAAAATTGTTTACTGATAAATTTAACTGTTGTATTGTTGTTATTTGTATGTCGCTTTGGACAAAAGCATCTGCCAAATCCCATAACCATAACCATAATAGCTGTGCTTTATATGCACCTTCCGCTGTAGACCAGGTTTTTCTTGGTCAGTGGCATAATGGTTTTTAGTGGGTGTAAGATAGTGATTTTTGGATCATGCGCCTGACCACACCTAATTTTTTAATTGACACGCCTGTGGACGCAATGTTCAATTGAACTGGAGCGCATGGCGAAGACTTGTAAGACTTGCGTCACACTTGGTGCCACGTTGCGCCGGGTATAAGATACAGTAGAGCCCCATGAGCCTGTTTAAACTGCGTAACAGATTGGACAGGAATTCAGCCCAATTAAAAACGTGTCGGATCCAACTGATTCAGGACTAAAATGATGTAAAAATCGCCTGCTTGGCATAAAATAATGCCTTATTTCTGCAGTAAAATAGCTGATTTCACAATCATTAGACACTGTGAAGATGCAGCATTGAGTAGAAGAGCAGAAGCATTATAAACAAGGCGGAGTTGACGGGAAGCGCATCAGGTGTATGCAACATCCTGCAACACAATGGTCCTGATATGTGAAAGCAAAGCAAGTGGATTAGCAGTGGATTAGCTCATCCACCACTCTGCACTCAGGAAACACTCCACCCCTTTGCCTCATTAAACTCACTTCTTCTAGCTCAGGGCCCCACATAATAAGGAAATGTGGAAATGATAGAATGATAATTCTTGTATCTAGAATATATCTCGATCCTCATATAACACATGACACATAGTTCTGTTTCCACATTGTGCTGCACTGAACTGCCTGTGATTTACGGAGGCTATTACAGCCTGAGATGGTCACTGTAAGGCCAGTTAATCTCACTGATATATTGAAGGTAAAGGAACGACTGTGGGGGAAAGATAAAGAGTAAGTAAAAGTGGAAAAACAGCATGGGAATAATGCACCGCAAACACGATGAAAGTGTATTGTGGGAAAACATTCTGGACAACCAAGGCAAGTGGGAACAAGCAGGTAGAGAGTGACAGAAAGAGGAGGTGAGACAGAAAGATGAGGAGGTGAGACGCAACAGAAAGAACATGGCCACGAGAAACAGACAGAGAGTGAAATTGAGTATGCAGGCCATATTTGAGTACAGCACCAAGCCATCATATTGAGCAACAGGGCAAGCTGGGGAAGAGGCCATTTACAACACATTTTGTCATCTGTCTCTGCCAAACTACAGCATGGTGCTTTCTTTTCTTGCTCGAGCTATGGCCCAGGCATGAATAGGATTTCCATGAGTCATGCCTAGAGGCCTACCACAGTACTGCGGCAGTAAAACACCAAAACACAAAAATACCTTATCATATATCTGGACAATTGACATGCGTCCGTACTGAACTGAGAGTCAGCCTTTTATTCCAATGCCCCCACATCTTGGAACAGTCTCCAGCACACTTTGCAATTAAGGACTTTGTCATCTTACAATCAGTTTAAATCCATTATCACAAACCTTTCATCACCAGCTTGTGACTGTTTTAGTTATCTTATTGTTTTATTGCTCTTTCATTTATTTGTTATCGTATTTTTTGTTTGTTTGTCTTCCTCTATTAATATCTTATTAATTTTACTCATTAATCCATCTTACTCATCTTATTATAAAATACTTGTAAAATGTACTCACCCTCACCCTCCACTTCCGACATCTGAAGGTCCCCATCTGACCCCTCTGACATCTGTGTAAATGATGCTGGTCTATTTCTGTGTGCATGCATGTGGAGCATTATTCCCCCACATTGTGCAATAGAGGAGGCAAATCTGGCTTCCCTAGCTGGAAAGGGATCTCTGAGGGCAGCTGATTCCACAGCCACAACAATTCTGTGAGAAACCTCCAGGAGATAACAGTGCATGTCTAGAACCCCCTAAGGCCTGACAGTGTACAAAGCTTTATACCTCAGATGCGACCAAGGCTGAGGATGAGATCTTCGCCAAAAGATAGGCCTATTGGTGGAATTATAATTGTAACTTTCTTAGGTATTTATAGGTAGCCCCCATAGAAAGGACTACTAATCATAGCTGACAAGCCTCCCGTTTTTCTCCCGAGTTTCTCACATATTTTAACTCTTTTCCATTTCAATATTTTCCCGTAAAATGTTATTCTCATAACATTAGCCCTACCACACGACCTGTCAGTCTCTGTACTGTTGTCCTGTTGCTACCCCCTTGCCCTTCCAGCGAAACAGATGCTTTCAAAACATAATATTTCTTGCTTGAAGCAGACCTTAGAGTGCCTATTTAAGATAACGGCGTGGTTGTTGCGAAAGCACATTTTGTAAGCAGTCACGTTCGACCTAGTTTCACACCTGGTTTAGTTAGTGCAGCAGTTTACTAATCTCAAGTCATATTGATGGCAGAGGGATAGCAACAGGAAGACCAATGTTGAGATTTTCCCGTTTTTTGGTTGAGAAACCTGGGAAATCTCCTTACTTTTTCAAAGCTCAATGTTGAGTGTTGACAGCTATGCTACTAATGATGATAGGATCAGTTCATCACAATATAACAGTGGCTTGCCATTATATTTTCACATGATTACACACACACACACACACACACACACACACACAGACACACATTTTAACTATTTATTTATGTCCACATGAAGAAAATGGTACAGGGACACAAATATTAAGGATGCAGTACAATATATACGCAAACCCATGGACCAGTGAAACACACACACACACACACACACACACACACACACACACACACACACACACACACACCTATTATTGTGCTATACAGAGCTCAAGGACATAGGACCTGGGGAACACAGGCCTTGCTTTTGCAGAAGACGCATTTGTCCTGTTCCCATTATATGCCATATACAGTAAATCTGGGGATCACAGGCCTCTGGAAGCCTGAGAGTGACGGTGAAGCCTCATTGTCATCTTGATTGATGAAGTTTTTTTTGCTTTTTTTTCTCTCACCACCCCTCGGTTCTCCTACTCACAACCTCCCTCTCCAGTAGAATATCCTGAATATATTTTGATTTGTGGTGCTGAATGCCAGAAGCTTTCCACACATTTGACCTCCTTCCAGTGCAATAACCTGACAGTGTCTGACAGAGATGATTTTATTGTTAATACTTTATATAGCACCAGTGGGGAAGACAAGGACGTGTCATTTTCAAATGTGTAGTCATGCATAGACATGGCACTTGGTTTTTATATTTGCTATTTTGGCAATAAATATTGTCAGAGATGTTTGCCCCAAGGATATATTTTGTTCTTTCACGTAGAGTAGGCTTTTGTTTACTGCACCCATCTGATTGCATTAGTCCTCAAATGTTTCACAGTTCACATGTCAGTGATATACAGAATTGTTACATTATATTATTTTACATTATTAATAATAATAATCAGAATAATTTTAGAAACAATTTTATTGTAAGCAAGTACAAGTACTCAGTACTGTACTGAGATTATTGGTAAATTGAAAGTATTTACTTGTAGTACGTCTAATATCACAATATATAAAAATTGTTTGGTTTTTGTAAGTTTAGACTGTATTTGCGTTGCATAATATTTATTAATTTAGCAAATGCTTTTATCCAAAGCCACTCACAAATGGTAGCTATAATGCAATAGGAGACAATAGAGTAAGCAAGAAGTAACCTGCGTTTTACAATTTTGCAGATATAACTAAAAGGTAGTTGTGCAAGAGATTTAGATAACCAAAGAAATACATTGTACCAAGCTAACCAACACATAAGAGTATAGGACGCTTATGGGGCATGTAGGAAATGTCCAGGTGAACTGCTAGTTTCGCCACTGACTATAATACTGTACATCCACAACATGGATGGGAGAGGAAGGTGACTAAGAAAGATGATGTTTCATAGGGGAGTGCCTCTCTCTCTGTCTGTGTGTGTGTGTGTGTGTGTGTGAGCAGGCTATCTGGACATTTGACCATGCGTATGTTTAATAAAACTATACCAGCTTCTGAGGCTCGTTATCACAGATAGCCTAGAAATCTAGACACGCCCCTAGCGGCAGCAAATTATTTTTGCTGCCAGGGCTAGTCTAGCAACTCTCCGTTGGCTTGTGAGCTCCAGAAATCGAAACTCAATCAGGCCAATGAAATCGTGTATAGAGTCGTTAGGTGGGCTTAACATAATGATTGATGGCAGAGTTGCAACGGTTTGGCTTGAATTCCCTGCTACTTGAAAACAAATAAGATGGATGTTGCTGTTGGTGAACAGTGTGACACGAGTTAAGCTTTTATTAAGTTGGCAAACGTTTGAACTAGCCAACTAGCTCCGCTGGTGGGAAACGCATGGGACTCATAGCGCTGCCGCTGTCCTATTGCGTGCAGAGGGAATTTGAAAGACAACTGATTATCCCGCCCCTCGGACTGAGCACTGCAAACGGTGAGTGCCCAGACCCTACATTTTAATGTGGGTCAGGCTATATCACAGACATTTTCTAAACAGAAATGTAGAGCCTCACTAATTTATGTTTAAAGTTGAATTACCATAATTAGAAGGGAAGAGAACATATGGTACTGCTGTAGCTCACTGACTCTGTCAATCAAGCCCTTTTAGCAAAAGAAAACATGCCTTTAGAGATGGTGACTCCAGTGAGTAAAAGGGCTTTATGTGAATTCATCTCACAAAATTCACCACTTTTGGTTAGTTCAGTTTGTCCTCTAGCAGTGTACAAATACAGAGGGTGAGTGGTTACAGACAAGATTCATGGATATGTCTTGTCCGAATGTGTGGAATATTTCTGTCTTTAGAATGGCTTTGGGTGTATTGCCCTTACTGGAAGACTCACATGCTGTAGTGCATCTATCCCTAATTTGTATTCAGGTGTGCTACATGAACTTCCTTATCTTGTCACGTCTCTCTCTTTCCCTCCCTCCATCCCTCTCCTTTCATTCTGTTTCCCAGCCTCCCTTTGTTTCTTGTCCAAGCCCAAGCACATGGTGAAATGGTTCTTGTGGATTTGTGTATGAAAATGGGGCATCCACATAATAATGTCTGACAGTCTGTTTTTGCCTGACTGTATTTCGCTACCCAGCCATACGGAAAAATCCTGTCAATCTGACAGTGCTTCATTCTAATACACTTCTGTGACAACCCTGCAGTAACTGATGCCTTAACACACTTCTTGAAGCCTCTTTTCAACCGCATGTTACATAATCTGACTTTAGCAGTGGAAGGCTCTGAAGACTGGTAGTGTCCTTGTCGCGGACTGACCATAGATAAATGCTTCTTGAAAATGTCAGCTTGCACATTGTTAGAAACAATTGAGATATTATTGTGTACAATTATACATATTGCACACCCCTAGTTGCAACTATGGTTGTCTACCAATCAGAGAGCCATCTTTTCCTCCTATTTTTGGGTCACATAGCTACAAAAGCTCCATGGAAAGTCTCAGAGCTTTTAGTCAGGGAGACAGGCAGAGGGAAGGGGGAGAAACCGTGAGGGAGAGGGAGACAAACATTAGCCCCACCCCCACCACACACATGCCTCTGGGTAACAATGGTGCAACGCTAGGGGAATTCTGACAGGAGTCTGTAAACACACAGCCAGCATCCTCAGCCCAGTCTGACCACTGTGCCCTGTTATGGAGCTATGCCAGAGTAGAGCAGACAGGACCGTGCGTCAGGCATGTGCAAACACTCTCTAATTGCTTACTCTAATGAAAGTAGAGAAACACTCCTCCAGACTGCCAGACTATGAGAATTGAAAGTCTGTGTGGCTGCACAAGGCATTAATGTATCCATTACAATTGCACCACAAGCAAGATATCATTCAATACACAGCCATTGTGATGGAGATCATGTAATGATTTTGTATCCTCCATTGTGCTTCCTGCTATTTACTACAGGGGGTTCTGCTGTATTGACACTCTGCATGGGGGATGGTTTTGTGTGAAAGTATTATTGACACCCGAAAAGCCATTCTGCCTTATTTCACATTTTTGCAATCAATATTATATATTATTATTATTAATAAGGGAAAAATCAACTACATGTTTTCTCAGTTTACTGGGGATAATTACATTTCATGCTATTTCCCAAAGGACAGCAGAACTCCCTCTTTTGAATATTCATCATGGCTCAGGTTTGCAGGCTGCGTGTGAAATACTGCACAATGTTGACTGTGTTTGTGTGTTACAGAATGAGAGAGAGAGAGAGAGGGAAAGAGAGAGAGTGAGAGAGAGAGAGATGTGAGCTGACTAGAGTGTTTTAAATGCAGGCAGTGAAGACTGGGAGAATGCTACAGCTCTCTCCTGCCATCTGGTCATTTTCACTGTGACTCAGAGCTATAAACCCCTAACATGCTGCAGGCCCACACACACACACACACACACACACACACACACACACACACACACACACACACACATACTACACACACACACACACACACACAGAGAGGGGGGGGGGGGGAGACCTCCTTCACACACAAGCACAAAGATGTATACAGCTTTGCAGGCATTTTAAATAAATTAAATTCCCACACACAGATTTGCACATATACATATGCACACCCACACACACACATTCATCCATGAACAGTAAGTACATCCTGCAGAAGTCTTGTATGCTACCCTTATTGCTTTCTCTTAAAGGAAAGGTTTTGGATTTCTAAACCAGGGGGCACTATTGTTTTTATTTTTATTATTTATAATTTTATTAGGGACAAAAACAAAGTTTTCTGATCTAGAGTTGTATTAGAACTCTATAACCGTCAACATCAAAGTAGCTATACAATAGAATCCTGTGGGGTAAGTGTGCACATCAAAGTGAACTGCGTGGTTTTGACACCTGACAGGCTCAAAATGTTGAGTGTCTGGCAACATGGATAGTAACTGTACTTCAATTCCTGTTTCTGTATAATTGTTTTTAGCAGTCCCTTTACAATTATTTAGGGAAACATAAATGGGTTTATCAGGTAAAACAAAGCACCGCAAATTTACTTACAGCTTCGTCAGGGTTCACCCAGGCTAAGAAAATAGAGGCTATGTTGAAAACTGCAGAAGATGTCCTCCTTTCATTCAAATGTATAGAATGTGTACATAATTGAGCAGAATTGTAGGCTGGCTTAAAGTAAAACTAAATTAGTTGTTGTATAATTTTAGGTGATATAATGAGATTGGTCGTGTAGAGGCAAGCTGATGGGGAGATGCATTGGTGTAAATTGCTCAGGCTGTAGTAGTCTTGTTTCAGTTCTTTTACTGCACCCTATTGTCCAAACTGCAAATTCACATTTCAAACCTCTAAACACAATCATCTGGGTTTTTTTTTACTGTACCATTACCCCTTCACAAAATTGTTATTTTTTAACTTACATGCCTATATTTTGTACAAGCTTACCCAATAACAAAATCACTGATCTTTGTTGGGTAAGCTTGTACAAAAAAAATCATCAACTAATTTCTTTATTCGCCACCACAGGGAGAGGTAAACACGTGAGCTTTTGGATGGATGCTTTAACTACAACATAGCAATGTGTGACCCTGCCCACCCATCTTCATGCCAACTGTGCTCTCTCCTCATGCAGCACAGCATAGCAGGTGTGAAAGGAAAGGCCTAGCAGATGGATGGGCTTGGGGTGGCACAGAGAGGCGGACATAATCTCCCATGGTAGGCTAAGACAAAAAATAGAAATAGAGTAGAAATGAGAAAGGCTTAGAGAAATGAGGAGAGGATGTAGGGGAAATGGTTGGTTATGCAGAGAAGTAAGGGATATTGGTCCTTGTAAGAAGTGTTGGGAAGCAGAGGAAGCAGCTATCTCTTACTGGGGACTTTGTGCTGTGTGTCTCCACACATAGTGGGAAGCAGAGGAAGCAGTTATCTCTTACTGGGGACTTTGTGCTGTGTGTCTCCACACATAGTGGGAAGCAGAGGAAGCAGCTATCTCTTACTGGGGACTTTGTGCTGTGTGTCTCCACACATAGTTGCTTGTATTTGTCTTCATTATACCCACGGACAGTTTTAATCTGATGGTGGATCTTAAATGTCATACTCATTAGCATGTCTCCATTGCTGTGTATTGCCCTACATGGCCACACCGTGCAGTTCGGCTGATTGTAATTACAAGCTTCTCTTTAGTCTGGTCTGCACAATGTCCACACTTTTGACACAAAATTACATTCTTATGAAACCTAGAAATTAACTTCTCTGTTTAATAAACTCAGTGAGAGATATTGAACAAACATGTAAATGCAATATGTTGATATTATTTATTTCAAAATATAAGATCCTGTAATTTCTTCGGGAAAGGTTGTAAACTTTAAATTTATTGTATTGTTAATATTCGTTATTGATTGTTGATTTTGCATTGACATTATTATTTTTGCTAATTTCCATAATGTAATCTTACCAACTTTTAAAAACAATTTACTGTTAATATTTAACTACTGTATTGTTAGTCGCTTTGACCAAAGTGTCTGCTTAATTCCATAACCATAACCATATACAAAAAAAATATTTCACAGATAGCCTACCAAAAACGTAACAGTTGTAACAATAACATTGTTGTTATTAACCCTCAGGCCTCAATATGTATTGCAGTACTATAGTTCACCGAAACCAAAGAACGGTCTGTATCCATCACCAATGTAAATTCTGTCAATACATGAGCAATCTGATGGCATGCCAGTACTTCAATTCATCTTAGAGAAACACCATTTGATTCTGGGATCTTTCACATATCCTCAGCTCCACTCACAGCTGCACAGAAATGCATACTTATACCTACATTTGTACTGTGTTCTTTGTTAATGCAGTATTCCAAAGGATGCCAGCACACTGGCCTCTGATGATGAAGATTCTGGCATGCTCATGGATGCAAAAAGTGTTGTTTCCACTCTGTTGGCTTGTGTTAAAGCTAGTGAACACTGAACAGTCTTCACAGCTCTTGTCTTTTTTACCTTCCAGCCATTTCTTTTTCTACATACACATATTTCCCTCTTCTGCAAAACTCTGGTCTTTTCCTCTAAAGCACTGCATTTGAGATTCAGTACTGAGCACTTAAGTGTGACTGGCATCCAGGCTTTCTATGAAAAGAAGACTGAACTACGCTTGACTATAATGCAAAGCCTGACACGGGTATATTGTGAAAGTAAAGAAATGTTAAAGGGATATTCCACCATTTGGGGAATTACACTCATTTTCCACCTCCCCTCGAGTTAAACAATTGATTTTTACCTTTCTCCAGTTCATCCAGCCGTTCTCTAAGTCGGGCGATACCACTTTTAGCTCCAGCCTAGGATAGATCATTGAATCGGATTAGACCATTAGCATCTCACCTGCTAGCATCAAGCTTAAAAGTGACTAAGATTTCTGGTAATTTTCCTATTTAAAACATGTCTCTTCTCAAGTAAGAAAGGGAATAAGACTAACGGAAAGGAAACGTGGAGATTTTCTAGGCTGATTTGACATGGAACTGTACTCTCAGTCAGGCGTAAGTTACTGTAAAGTTAAAGGAACTGTATGTAAGATTGTGGCCAAAATTGGTACTGCAATCACTTTCAAATTATTGTAGAGCGGTGTATCCCCTTCCCCTCCCCCCTGACTGGCAGAGCTGGCAACCCGGATGCCGAAACACTACTGACTTTGTGATTAGTAGAAAGGTGGAGGGTGGCGCATCAGGCCAAAACACAACATGACAACATCAACATCAGTCGAAGCCTGCAACTTCACTTTTTAAATGACAATATCCTGGCCGGACTGCTGTTGTCAGTGATATAAGTATTTGAAATGAAATGAAATTTCTTACATACGGTTCCTTTAAGGTTGCTTCTGACATAGTACAAAGAGGCAAAACTGGTGCTCTGAATACCGGTTCTTTTGTCTTTGAACGCTTCTCTTACTGATGCATTTAACTGCAATTTGATTACACCTGCTTTTAAAAGGTGGAAATGTTACACCTCAAAACAAATGTGCTGTTTCACAGGCAGTTTTCATACATACAGGGGAATACATAATGAGACGCATTTTAGGCTTCTCCTCCTATCTTTTTACATGAAACCCCCACTTTCCCTATGATCCCCCTTTGAATGTATGTATGACACGGAAAAGCACAAATTGCCATTCTCTGCTCCTGCGACAGGCAGTCTGTGGTTTTACCTAAGTGCCGCCTGTTTGTACATAAGCTACCACGCCATGTTTTTACGCGCACGTTGTGAAGAAAACACGCCTCAAGTGGGTGCAAAAATGTTAATACATCTGCCCCCATATGTGCTTTCTGGGGATTGGAATCAGACCTCTAAATACTACAACTACTAAATGCACTTGCTTGCAAATACAATTTTTTTTAAAAATCAGCATAACCCCTTTTTGCCCAGTATATATATTTTTTCTCTTCTCTTTACCTAAAGTGACAGCCAGCATTAATGTGACTTATAGGAGTGGAGAATTGAAAGTGCATAGCATTTTTCAGTCTCCACTACTGTATATGGCCTCACTCCCTCTTAGTGAAGAGTCTGGTGTTTAATGGTGCCTTTCTAAAGGCATTACTGGAACAATTTGCTACAAGCAGTGACTGATATTGTGGTCATGACCTCTTCTTACTTTGATGTTGTTGCAGTTCTGCCTATAGGTCCTGTATTAGCAGTAGTCAGCCGGGAGCTTCTGAAACCACAGTCATTACAAGAAAATAACTAACAAGCAAGATCAAAAAGATGATCCCTGATTCTATTCAATACTGTGCCAGTTATACAGTACATAGTGTAGGCAATGTGTCTGGGGTTTTGTAAGATCTTGAGTTATAGCCTTTTCCTTCTGCCACTTCATGATGTTTTCTAAACAAAGTTCAGGAGGAGCCCTTAGGGATGATTGACAGCAATTAACTCACCTGTCTTCCGTTGCCAGGATATTTAAGCCGGCCTCCTTATCCGTCACATGCTGCGGCGCTCGCAACATTATCCCTCCTCTTCCCCCTACTCCTCCATTTCACTGATAGCCCAGTTACACATCCTCCTTACACTGGGGGGTGCAAGCGGCCATCGCTCTATTGCGATCTCCGCTTCAGGCATTCCAGGACCACGGCCAGCTACCATGCCAAACACGCGCTTAGCTTATACACTCAGTATAGCAATCATGCCGACTGGCGAACTAGTGAAATGTTCATGCACACACACTGTCTGGTGACTAACTGTAAATTCAGTGGTAGTTTGTGATATGCACATTGACATTTTCCCTGTCAAATAAGTCAAGTCAAGTCACTTTTATTTATGTAGCACATTTTTGTATGCACAGAGTGCAACCCAAAGCACTCCACACACAAGACATTGACACACAAGACAAAAGATGCCGGGTGGAGCGGCCTAGTCGTCAGCATACCTGTGACACCAAGACATAAACAAACATATTTAAATAAGACTATGTTGCCACACCTACAATCCAAAGTCCAATACTTTGAGTTGCTCAGAGATAGTTTTGTGTCTATAGAAAGGAGACAGTCCTAGACCCCCGCCCCCCCCACACACACACACACACACAGGAGAAAAACATGTCTCTTCTGTCAAAAATATCTCTTCTGTCTACTGAATTTCTCATTGAGTTGCATCATTATCTGTTGTATGGATAAAGAAGTCAGTCACCTCACTCACTGTGTATGTATTCTCTTTCAACTGATGTGTAAAATTGGCCCATTTGTACATTACAGGATAATACAGGCATGCTAAGGTGTACAAACAGATCTAGTTTCCTATCTGAGGGCAATCAATAAACTATTCACTTTTTGTATGATAAAGTAGATTAAAGTTTCTTTGTGAGCATGGCTATTTGGGTTGCTTGAATTCTTACGAGTGTGAATACAAGTCTAGTCAGCAAATGCATCTTTATTCACAATGGCATTAGCAGAATAGATAATATGATTATGGCCTTGATGAATAGACATTGATATAATTCTGTCTCAATTAAAAGGAAATGCTGTTCTCTGAGTAAGTTTATTTCCTCATGTCATATTTGAGTAATGATCATTACTCCTGCATGGTCCACACTGCCAGGCTGAGGCATGCCAAGCATACTGATGACACAGAGTGAGGAGCAAATGCAATGGAGGGAGGTTTAATGATTGCATTGCATTAGGGTAAGTGAACAGAAAGCATGACTGACATACTTACGCTCCCCACCTTTGTGGATAGATAGATGGATAGATACATTAAAGGTCCAGTATGTAGGAAATAATGGAAAATAAACTGTAACCATTCCAAAAATGATCACCATATGTTGTCAGAGAGTAAGGAAACACGATGAATTGAAGTAATGGCTTATTTGACAACATTACTCTAACCCGTAAAACCCATGAAAAAAAAAATGAGTTACGGGGGGCGGAATCTCTTGGAATTGTCGTTTATGTTTTGAACGATTAATTCTAGAATAGCGTATTAATAATGGGCTAGCGCATCCTCCTATTTGGGTTGCCAAATTAGCAAAGGCCAACTGTCAACAGATGTCAGTTGTAGGCCTAGTCATGAACGCCTATGAGAGGCAGGAACATTTCCAAAATTAAAACAAGAAACAAATTAAGTGGACATCGGAGGAGCTTCCTGAGATGGTGACGTCTTCGTCAAACGAGGAATATCAAATCTGAAGCGCAGAGCTGGCCATATTTCTCCACAACAGGTAGCCTAGGCTAAACCTCTGCATCGCTAACTTCAGCTAAATATGTTACGTTGGTTAGAGAGGTATGTTTTGTTTTCACTGTTTCCGTAATGTGTAGCTGGGTCATGGTTGGAGAAACGTTAAAGCAGCTGCAGGTCAACTAACGTTAGCTAAGTCTTCATTACTGTACATCTGGCAACCCAGAAGAGGCTCGCGTCTGGTAGTCTTGAGAACGTTCACCAGTGTTTTGATTTCGGCCTACAGAACGTTCGGTAACAATCCTACAAATCGCACCTTTAATATTCCTTCACACAATATGGCAAGATGACATTTGTCTGTGTGCTTTGTATTAGAACTGTTGAGTCAGCTGTAATTGGCTGTAACTTGTTTACCACAGAGGACGTGCTGTTTACAACAGGAGGTGCCAGATGGACTTCTCAGACCTGTATGTCCCTGAGGGTCTAGAGCAATCTTAATTCACTGGTCACCGAACAAGGCCAATGCCATCTTGACACTCCATTCTATTTCACTGCTGGCAGGTGTGTAAAATAGGTTTTGCTTTGCAACCAGTGTGTTCTTTGTTGTCTCTCCCTCCTGCCGCCAGGTTTTGCGTCTGGTCATCCGGCGATTTAACACCATCAAGAGTGTGTTCTGAGCACATTCTGTTGTCTTTGGGTTTATAGACCCTTTCATCAATAAAAACAAAAACAATGCTTGAACGTTCTATTTGGACCCCAATCTACTTCCTCTGCATTAAGATAACATTATGGAATGTTAAAAAGGAAGTCTTGTGGGGCCAACTATGATGCTGATAATGGAACTCTCTTGAAAGGGTCCATATGTCACAGGGCTGAGGAGAGTGGTGATGTTTGCCTGCCCCTAGAAGTCACCGGGGAGCCTGAGATCTGATTACAGCAGTGGGACACAGACAGAGAGCTACAGCAGACCTGCCATGACCAGCAGTAAGTACAAACACTCTGCTTTTCTTGCTGTGCAACTCTAACACTAATACAGAAGCATCGGATTTGGCCCAATCGTCAGCTTTTTGATGGGGTTCGGTTTCTGGCTAACGTTGTTTTAACAACCGAACCGAATGCTATGCATCCCGATGTAATGACTTTGCATGTGATTATGGGATTCTGTTGTTGACCTTTAGTCTTGTTGCCACTACACATGGATGGAGTACAGCCAATGAGTCTTAATAGGCTTAAAAACCTTATCTGTATATATTAACAATAATGCAATAACACCGATAAGCGTAATTATCAAGTTTTCATACTTACATCTCTAGTCACAAATAAATTATGTATTAATGTAGCCTACTCTTTTTTGGTGATGTTTGCAGTTTGCAGAAATGTATCACAGAAATGACTGGGATTCAGTTTTTGGTGTCAGGCTCGGCAAAACCTTAAATAATAGATTTGGTATTTGGCAGATTCAGTGCATCCTAAACACTAACAATGATTATTTTAGAAATGATACTGATAGATGGTTATCTTATTATGATCAACTTTAGTCTGATGTCACATTGTCCGTGTCCTAAACAATTTGACTTTATTTTGTCACATGTGCACGTGTGTACAATTCTAACAATGATTATTTTAGAAATGATACTGATAGATTATACACACGTGCACATGTGACAAAATAAAGTCAAATTGTTTAGGACACAGACAATGTGACATCAGACTAAAGTTGATCATAATAAGATAACCATATTTATATATTCTAAATGATCTCTATGGTGTATGGAAGACAAGAAGATACACACACCTGTCAGCCCAACTAGTAGTCCAGCTGTGCACTATGTGAATCTGGGTCCATGTCAGAAACGCCATAATATAAATATACATGTAAGAGAAGCTCTTACAGCACTACACGGCCAACTACCTCGCTCCCACTTAGTAAGCTTTCATCTGGGTTTTTCCTTTATATCACTAGTTTTAGATTAAAACTCCTTACTGTAAAGCGCTTTGGGTGCATAGGTAACATGCTATAAATGTAATGTTGTAATGTTATTGCTGTTGTGTGTTGTTACTAGGGCTGTCAATCAATTAAAAAATGTAATCAAATTAATTACATACTCTGTGATTAATTAATCTAAATTAATCGCATATATAATATTTGCTGAAATATTTGTGAAAGTATTTTAAATATTTCAACTCAAATGAATCATTGAATAATCAGCATTAGTGACATTAAAGTTCAAAAACTCTTTTATTATTATTTTCACTGTTCAAATAATGGCCATAGTAATCTATGATATGACCTAATATGCTGAGGAAATAAATTCAAAAGTGCTTCGGGAAAAAGTTTTTTTTCCACATACAAGGCAGATATAACCTAGGGGACACAATGAAAACAAATTAACACTCCCCTCTATGTCAACACTATTTCTTTGCATTGATGTGCGTGTGATGAATGTTCCAATCAATGATCTAGGCAGCACATTTTCTTCTCTCTCCTTCATTTTATAGTCTAATGGTTACTGACTAGAAGGGCTCGGGGTCAAAGGTCATACGGAATCGATTAATCTGCGTTATTTTTAAAAAAAAAAAAAATTCTCAAATTAATTAATCGAAATTAATCAGTTATTTTGACAGCCCTAGTTGTTACTGCTGTTGCTGCTGCCTGCAACATTGTCACTCTACAAGATGGGTTTGACTCTGTACCTGACATTCCTCTCAGTTTTGATTATCATCTGACTCTATCACTTCATTTGATAGTCTCTGTCCTCCAAGATGGCTTCTGATGCTTTTGCGTGATGTTATTGTCATCTCCACCCTCCTACAGCTGCAGATGGGGTTGGAAATGTAGGGGCAGAGCAGAGGCACCTCAGTGTGGCTGTTGCAGACCCAGGAGCCTGGGCCACTGCCATGAGCAACCTGGGCATTGTACCCATGAGCTTAACTGGACAGCAACTAGTATCAGGTAAGCCTCACGTCAAGTAGCTGAAGCCACAGGACAGTGTTTTATGAAAGTTAAAAGAAACAAAACCATATTAAAGGTGCTCTAAGTGATGCTGGGTAACGTCACTTCTGTTGATAACGATATATAATGATAAAAATAAATATTTTTAGCAAAAACACATTGCCCACAATTATTGCCACCCCTACAAAATTTTATACAAATTGCAACAGATGCATTTTCCTATTTATATTCAACTTCTCTAAGTTTATCAGGGTAACTGTGAACTTTCAGAAGTAGTTCAAGACTTTCTTTTTCATTATGGAAATAAAGTGACACAGAGGTAGCCTAGAAATCTAGACGCGCCCCTAGCGGCAGCCAGGGCTAGTCTAGCAACTCTCCGTTGGCTTGTGAGCTCCAGAAATCGAAACTCAATCAGGCCAATGAAATCGTGTATAGAGTCGTTAGGTGGGCTTAACATAATGATTGATGGCAGAGTTGCAACGGTTTGGCTTGAATTCCCTGCTACTTGAAAAAACACATAAGATGGATGTTGCTGTTGGCGAACAGTGTGACACGAGTTAAGCTTTTTATTAAGTTGGCAAGCGTTTGAACTAGCCAACTAGCTCCGCTGGTGGGAAAGCATGGGACTCATAGCGCTGCCGCTGTCCTATTGCGTGCAGGCGAATTTGAAAGACAACTGATTATCCCCCCCCTCGGACTGAGCACTGCGAACGGTGAGTGTCCAGACCCTACATTTTAATGTGGGTCTGGCTCGTCAGGCTAACACAGAGGCTAAATCCCCTAGTAATTTTTCAACATGGAAATGACAAAAGAATACACAACATTTACAGTACCCTCCAGAATTATTGGCACCTTGGGTAAAGTTGACTAAAAACAGGTATAAAAAATAATCTTTTTTAAAAAAAAGTTTAACCACCGTTCCATATCCAGGCCCGGAGTGGGTAATCGGGAGAATCGGGAGAATTCCCGGTGGACCGCTTCACTTTTGGGCCGGTCGAAGGAAAAATATTGACATTTGGCACGTTAACCTATCTTCTCTTAACGTTGGCTACACACGTTCGCATTCTATGCCTAACGCCGCAGCCTCTGCATGGGTTGTTCTCCCCTCCCAAGAGTTAATTGGTTGGGTCCATATAGTCCGTCTTTTCTAAAAAGTTTTCTCAGATACCAGCCGGGCCGGCCCTACTGTAGTAATAAGCGTCGGGGGATGGATGGTAGAAAGAGGCAATGAGGGACTGAAAGGGCCAGGTAAAAAAGACGAAAAGTATTGGAGGAAAATGCTGCCAAATGTGCCAAGCTTCCAGATTTTTTTTGAAGAGGACAGACATAAGTGGCAACTGGTAAAGAGAGAGCCATGATTATAGCCATGTAATTATTGGGATAATACTGGACGTTGTAGCGTTGTCAACCTATTCACAAGCAACATAGGCTATTAAATTAATTAAAATATTAGACTTTTTGTATCATCAAATATGGCGATTCATAGACTTCATAGTATGCAAATAGTCATATCCACATATGTTAAGGTCTTGGTTCTATAGAGTTAGGAATGTGAATTTCGGGCACATTTTCATGATCCTCAAACCCTTCTGAACATTTCAGGTACATTTTTAGCATTTTTGAGCATTCCAGTCTGGAGAAAATCGACTTTATATCAGGTGTGTGCCGGTTATTTATGCCGCTGCTGTTGGCCGGTTGCAAGTACGCTCATCAATACGTCATCTACACTCCTCTTTATGCAGACAGGATTCGATCGTCATAGAGCATCACAGTCCCGCCCACAGGAGTTTCCGGAAGTAAGAATTCAATGCAATTTCTCCATTGACAATTCGGGTATAAGCCATAAAAACTTAACTGCACATGGTAGACTCAAAACCAGCTACAGCTGTACTAAGCGATTGTGTATGCTCATATAGGCGTAAAAAAGTTCACGGGCACTAACCTCGTTTTGAGATAAATGTATTTTATTCGCGATGTCTTGGATAAGTACTTCATTACCCACAATCCTGAACAATCCCACAGTGATGCCTCTGATTGGTGGAAAGGCCGTTAAGGTCATAGTTTGAAACTTTATCCAGAGAATGTCTATATAGAATAGAATATAGAATAGTCTTTTACTGCCTATGGCTAAAATCTTAATGTGAATAAAAACTTTCTAGACGAACATTGGTACTTGTATCAACAAGGATTGTGGTTTATATATCACACGAACTTAGTCAGGGCCAATACACCATCAAATAGAACACTGCAAATGCTAGTTTGAACACTTAACTTTTCAGGTAGCCGATAGGCTAATCATTAGCCTTTCAGACATTAGAATGTCATTATAATGCTGCTAACATTAGCCTACATGCTGCAATACAGGTATGAAATATATTATGTTTTAGTGACCTTGTTGTTTCTATGAACATGAATTGTTGTTTATATGAAACATCAACTTAGTCGAGGCATAAAAAGCCCTGTATATCCCCATTAAGAACTTAAACCTTTGAACTAGCTAGCTAGCTGATAGGAAAGCTGGATGCTACTGTACCACCGGGTAGACACTGCAGTAAAATGGTTAGCAAACTGTCCATGCCCCCGTGAATATTTCAGTTTCAAGGACGAAATCAAGAGTGTCCAAAGGGGTGAAAACCAGTTTAAATCGGGTCACATTATTGACTGTTGTGTGTCGAGGGTCAGCTTGTGGGTTTTGTATGGGCCAGCATGAGGGACAAGACCTATCAAACCTACGAAGTTGTGTGGTGAGTTTTGCAGGGAGGTTGGTAATGCTAGTTAACATTAGCTAGGCTACTGTAGCCTTCATACTGTACGAGCCATATCATCAATCATTAACCTAGAAATACTTCTTCGTACATTTAATGAACATTCTGTGTAATAATTCACAGCAAGTTAATAAACTGAATATGGTGGTCCAGACCATGCATCAGGATGGCAGTCAGATACGAAGCACTGCACAATGTTGCTAATTTTAACGTTAACCGCTTTCACACACACGATATAAAATACACGATGGTAAATATAACATTTAATACCAAAACACTATTATTTACACGATTACTCCTGAAATAACTGCTATTAACTACATAAAAATCAGGAGGAAAGGGTTCGCGTGCTGTCGCCGGTTGCGGTTCGTGCTGCTTATATATTTTTCAGTTTCAGTTTTCCAAGCGAAGGAAGTAGTTCCTTTGCTCGGAAATGAAAATATGTACACAGTCTTGTACCTTTGATTTTTTTTGGACTTTCCTTTCGTTTTTTCACTCGAAATGATATGTTGTATGCTTATGAGTTACGCCGTAGCTGATTAGCTTAAGACATGCTCTAAAACTCTTTAGATACGGATTTTTTCAAAACGTCAATGGGAGAAATGAATAGGAAATTTACTTCCGGAAACTAAGCTCTCTCGGAGGAGGGCCGGGACTGTGATGCTCTATTTCGCGCCCATAGACATGAACTAAGACGAAGTATCTTGCTCCGCTTTAACAATCTTTGCTAGCAAGAGCAAAACGGGACAGTTCCGGTCTGCATAAGTGGGAGTGTCACCTTATGTCACTAAATAAACTTTCTCTCTTAATAAGCAATAAGAACAGATAAACATAATTGTGTTCACAGTATCATTGTCTATAATCATGTATGATACCAATGAATCACTCTTTAGGACATGATATAAATAATTTAATTAGTCATGTGTACCGAGCTAGCTAGCTAGTTAACGCTAGCTTAAAACGCCATACAAGTGGATGGGAGTAGCTATGGCAATACAGATATGCGCTAACAAGTGACTAGTAGTTGAAGGACTTCGCTTAAACTTAATATACAGTTCCAAATTCGCTTGAGTATAAACTATCTACTTTAACTAATGTCAGTAATGTTATTCAGCTAGTTGTCATTTCAAAGAAATTACACTTCTCCGTTTAAAATGTTACCTTAGCTAAGAGGCTAGCTAGCATGCTAACAACCGGACAGTAACTGGCAGCAGCATGGTCTGATATTAAGTTATTTTATTACAAATCTGAACGCTAAAAAATTACACTTTTAGGCTTGAAATGATCCCAAACACTTACAGATTATGACAAAATTTTCCAAAAAACCCTCAACAAATCCAGAAAGACATAATGACCAATTTATTGGTAAAATTCCACAAGTCTCCATTGACATTAGTGCAGCTTTTACTCTGGTCTGCATAAAGGGGATTCCCCTGCAATAATCGAACGCGGAAATTGTCGAACGTTTGCGTCTCTCGCTCCGCTTTAACCCTTTCTGATTAAAGTTATTTTATGTAAGAAAGAACAGTATATGACAGCAGTAGCTACGTGATCAACCTATATGGCTTGTTTGCTCAGAAGTGGGTGTAAAGGAGCAAATCACCAAACAACATGATAGCTGACCCATGCAGAAAAACGTGAAAACAAGTTCAATATGCCTCTTAGTGGAATTGTGGAATAGGCTACATTTCAAATGCTTTATTTTTTCCTTCCTGTTTTTGTTAACTTATCAACCTATCCTTGTGGAATATTGGTAGCCTATAATAAAAACTACAGGATAGTAGCTGAAATGTTGCTTTATTTATCTAATTTCCACTACCACTAAAAAAGTGGGCCGGTTTTGGGCGTGAAACTCCCAGGCTGAAAAGTGGCCCCACTCCGGCCCTGTCCATATCAATGCTTATTGAATGGTAACTATAACAACCGTAATAGAATGACGGTTGAGCCTGAAAAGCAGGCTTCACAACAATGGTATCAACTGTAAACAAGTTAACTGTCCACTGTGTGAGAAGTTGAACTTTCCCCCTTCTCTCTATATTGGACTTTAAAGACGTTTCGGTGCGCCACTTAAAATGCGAGAGAGGGAGAGAGACTCCACTCGGTTGCACACACACATACAGTACATGCACCCATACGCACACAGTCACCCGCCACATCTCCCTGGCGTAGTTGTGTTTGTTTGAAGTAGCCTATTGTTTCATGTTGTGTAAAGTGTGTTTGGTGCAGGCCTACAGTTTTGTCTAATCGTTAGTGTCGGGAGTTTTGCCGCCAGTTTGGCGTTCATTCATGCGCCAGACCAAGTGTTTGGCCTGCTGCGATTTTTCTTTAGTTTTGCCAAAAGCGGCGTTTATTATAACTAGATGTACCGTAGAGCGCTACAAAATATGACCGCCGCCCAGTCCAGCACATTTTTTCCACAAAAATAAATCACGCTGAAAGGCCTATATGATTCTAACTGTCTCACTAAATTGCATTATCCACACTCAATTCTCACTGGTATCTGCTAGACAACAAGTACCAAAACATGATTAGTTCATAGATTTCACATGTAAAATTAATTTTATACAACCCCACCCCCATCTTGCCTGTTCATAATTCTGAGAAATTCTTGAATTGTGTGCATGTGTGCGTGTACCGCGTTTATGTTTATGTGTGTGGGTGTGTGTGTGTGTGTGTGTGTGTGTGTGCGTGCTTGTGTGTTTGCTAGCATATGTGTGTTTGTGCATGTGCATGCATGCGTACATATGTCTACTGTGTGAGTATGTGTCATACATTATGATTACTGTGAATGTATGTGTGTGTGCGTGTGTATCTGTTTATGCACATGTGTGCACATGGAATGGGTTAACATGACCCTGGAGGCAAACATACGGAAAAAATTGGTCATCCCTAGGCCCCTACGGTTCTCAAGATATTCACAGAAAACTGTGTTTGCCCTACCCTCCTTTCGGGGGGTCCAGTACAGCGGGGGGGGGCTACAGATCAAAACGAATAACGATGGTTCCATGCTATCCATGTGGGGTTACATGCCCACCAAGTTTCGTGTACCCCGGTCTTTCAGTGTCCCGGGAATCCTTGTTGGTGTGGTAATTCCATGAAACTTGGTGTGCATTCAGAGGGTGTGCATTCAGAGGGTGTCTTCACTGCGCGGCGGTCATAATAATGTCTTTCTTTGTCCCCGGTAACTTAAACACATAGTGTGGTACCCACTGTCATTCCATTTACCATTTGCATTCGCTGTACAACGCCTGTAAACCGGTTAACATTCACCATACTCACAACACTTCCTGGTGCTTCGGCTTCCCAGCTACTGTCCCATTGCGGAAGCGCGCTCCTCATTGGGACAGTGCTTTTACCAACATCCCACAGGGGGAGGGAGTGGGGCATTATGATACAGGGGTGTTTGCCTTGTCTGTTTGTCTTCTTGTTATTATTATGTATGTGGGGAATATTGGTTATGGTAATTAACATGTATTTTTGTAGTAATATGCACCATTGTCATTTTGTATGTATTTGTAATAGTTAGTTATTTTGTTAATAGTGAATGTTCAGTGAAAGTGGTTACCTATTTGGGTGGTTTGAGCCAATATCCTCATTTAGGCTAATTTAGGCCAATTGGTAGGCTTATTTAAGAGGGGTAGCTCAGTTCCCCTGGAGAGCAAAGAGAGAGCAGCTCTCCTGTTGTGAGGTAGAGATTTAGCTTTATGCTCTGCGATTGTTGATGGCTGGAATACTTAACTGGAATACTGAACTGGAATGCTGAACTTATTTTTGGTTTGTTTGTTTGAAAGTGTTTTTTGTTGTTGTTAAATAATAGCCTATTGCTATTCCTGCAAGTTTTTATTTAATAAATAGTATTGCACGCTGAAAACCTCTCCTGCACCTCCTTTTCCACCTACAACCCCAAGCTCACATCCCAATTGGTGGGCTGGCTGCCGCGGTCGCTCACACACTGTTAGGGTTAAAGATAGTTGTACAACAAACTGAACGGCTTCTTTTTAAACGCTTCGCTGCGCGTCGGGGAGTTATTTGCCTCCGCCTCGTCCATTAATTTCACATAACGGGACACCTCGGTGGCCATTGTCCCTTACTTATTACACAATCTAAAGAACGCATGATAATGTTTTGTTTGAACGTCAACAGAAGTGACGTTACCCCGCCATCGCTGACACAACCTCTAAATGTGAAACTGAACTCATTGCAAGTCAGAGAGCTTGAGCACAATTTTTCAGGGGTGCTGAGATGTAATGAGCCCCCCTAAAAATAGCTTAAAATCACCTATAGAATCTATTTGGGAGCAATCGAGCACAATTTCTATTTGTAGATGCATGTTTTAACTAAATAGTTACAAGATGGTAAATGTCAAAGAATTAATTTGCATTTTGTTTGTGACTCAGGTTTAACACTGTATTATCCTCAAGGATTTGTAAAGCTCCACAGCAAACACATTACATTCTAAACATAGAGGATTTCCAAGCCACTGGAGCTTCTATTGTCAAAATGGTATTGTGAGTTTAACAAATAAGCACATAGGCAGGTTTTTTGTTCAGAATTTATGTAAGCTCAAAATCCCATGAGACATGGACTCATAGATTTGTGTGAGCTTGTTCAAATAAAGCCTTACATCACATCAAAGACAGTAGAATCTAGTCAAAAGGATGCACTCACATGTAACAGTTTTTCTCAACTTATTGTAACTTTATTTTATTTCCACACTGATAATGTGACTGGAAAAGGAAGTAGCAGAGCAAATAGTGTAAATAATGTTTTTAGCTAAAAATGCTTTTTAGACCAGGGATGACTAGGTACTTTAGCCCATGGGTGTAAGCAGTGTTTTGATTGTGGCAAATAATCTATAATTATAATCTAAAAGATATTTTAAGTCAATACTAATAATGGCAGTAAGCCGATGTTCTTCCATATTTTAGGACAAAGATTTAATCCAACTGTGGATACTGTCTATGTTTTTTTTTTTTAACATAGAAATGTATTGCCATTGTTTTTAGATAGGCAGAGGCAAAACTGGACCCTCTATCTATTGTAATAGCTGATTAGTTTTACAAAATTGGTTTGTTTTTCATATACAGCTCTGGGAAAAATGAAGAAACCGCTGCACATTTTTCTGATGTCATCGTACACTTGTTGAGTGGCATTCAAATGAGTTGACGATTATATTCAGATTTGCAGTGGTCTCTTCATTTTGAATATGACTGTCAACTCATTCGAATGTCACTCAGCAACCTAGGATGACATCAGAAAAATGTGCAGTGGTCTCTTCATTTTTTCCAGAGCTGTATAGGGCTTTTGCTCTGTTTAAAATCCTGCCAGGATTAGTGCAATAAAATTGTGATACAAGTTTGTTCTTATCTCTGTTTTTTTTTCTTTCTTTTTACTGTTGTGAAGTTGCAATGGCCATTCCACCATATCTCTTTTGCTGCCTTTTTATTCTCCCCCCCCCCACCCTCATGTCTCTGTTCTCTGCAGCTCTGTCATGTTGCTCTTTAGGGTTAATGAATTCAAATCAAAAGCTTTAATCTGTCTTTGTGATTCCCAGACTCTATCTGTATCCAGGGTTTCGATCCCAACATCGGCATCATCACCCCTTTAAACCCTATGATGGCAGGGATAAGCCTGGTTCCTCCTCCACCTGCCCCACTCGAACTTCCAGTCATCAAAGAGATCATTCACTGCAAGAGCTGTACTCTCTTCCCACAGAACCCCAGTAAGACACACTGTGATTACAAATTTGTATGTAAACACAACTCATAATAAACACAACATATAATGTACACTTTCCACAAAATGGCAGGTGTACCTTGCCTCAGGCCAGCCTAACTCTATATGTGTATCAGTAAAGTCAATAAAGAGAGTAAGTGTAACTCCAACAAATAATAGTATAGTATACCAAAGCTTTTTATAAATGTGCAAGCAAGCTTGTGACTAACTAGATTTAGTCTACCGTAGTGGTACAATGTATGACCGTTGCAAAGAAAATAAAGCTAATTTCCCATATTTTCTCCATGCCCTACTCTAGCAGCTCCTTGTAAACTGCAAGTCACGCTTACAAGTTCTCCCCTTGGTTACTCAATCAGTGTTTAACAATTCAAGACAGACAACAAGACAACAATATACTAAGACTGAACTGCTTGAAGTGTGTGTGTGTGTGTGAGTGTGTGAGTGTGGGTTTATGTGTGTCAAGTTATGTTGCTGATTAGATCATAAACGGCCACAGCAACAAAGAGGAATGTCAAAAGAATTTAGTTGGTGTTTGTTGGTACAGTATTTGTTGGTACCAGTGTAAGGGAGCTTTTTTATCTGGTTATACAGTGGGTACTAGTTAAAAATGACACTTCACTCACAAAAAAACGTGATTCACGCAGCTACGTGAAATGTAAGTACAACTGCAGCCGCTTGAGGGCAGCATAAGTCCGCTGTGGCGTTCCGTGGTCAAACCGGACGGTGCGTTCGACAGCAAGGGCTGTGGTTGGCCGAGCTTTCAGTGTGTTGTTTGTCGGTGTTTTTAGCAGCCCCTGCAACATGCTAGTCCACTGTAGCCTATAAGCTTTGTACATAATGTCAAACATACTTTTGGATTCAGTGGCAGGATTTCTTGATTGTACAGTGCCTGTCTCTCAGTAATGTTTTAAAATGAGAGCTTCGTCAGCTGGCAGTAGGCTACTTTGTTGGCAGTCATTGACCAAAAATTGCTTTTAAAAAGCAGGGCTACATAAATGAATAAATATGACAAGAGTGTCAGTGCTAGACGTGCATTTTGCTGTCCAGCTGTGGGTGCCAACATTGAAATTCCAGGTTTGCACTATTTAAATACCCCTTTCTCTTTAAAATCATTAATGCTTCCACTCTGTCTCATTCAGTCAGCTCATGGTCATCCTCTGTGACCACTAGACAGTGTGTCTGTCTTATGCAGAAAATGAGATGCAGATGAGTCATCATGTCAGAAAGGACTGCATTAGATTGGCCATTATTTTAATCATACCAGTAAAGCTATTCTAGACCAAATGACCAAAGGTTCAAATCTCCCGTGTTGTGTATATTTCCAGATTTGCCTCCACCATCCACACGAGAAAGACCTCCTGGCTGTAAAACTGTGTTTGTCGGTGGGCTACCAGAGAATGCCAGTGAAGAAGTCATTCGGGAGGTTTTTGACCAGTGTGGGGAAATTGTGGCTATCCGAAAGAGCAAAAAAAACTTCTGTCACATCCGCTTCAGTGAGGAGTTCATGGTGGACAAAGCAATTTATCTGTCTGGTATGCTACATTTTTGATGAACTCTTGAAACATCACATAGCATGAAGCTTTAGCATCATAACATTGGTATCCATTGCTGCCATTTAATTGTAGTTATTTAAAACAGTAGGATTGGTTGTTGTTTTGTCTTTTAGGATATAGAATACGTATTGGTTCAAGCACAGACAAGAAGGACTCTGGCCGCATACATGTCGACTTTGCCCAAGCACGTGATGACCTATATGAGTGGGAATGTAAGCAGAGGTTGCTTGCACGTGAAGAGAGACATCGGCGCAAAATCCAGGAGGATCGCCTGAGACCTCCCTCTCCCCCTCCCATCATGCACTATTCCGAGCATGAGGCAACCATATTGTCAGAAGGATTAAAAGGTAAATCACCATACAGGACTATAAATCTCTGTTTTATTTATAGGAATAAGACCAATAATAACACTCATAAAAAATGATAATTCAATGGATACATTACTTGAAAACATGTCTTGGCAGTGTAGTCAAACAAAGGGTATACATGCCAATTCACACCAATTAAATGATTCTGGAGACGACAAAATCACTGAGATGATTTTTAGTGGAGTGAAGTAATCATTGCAACTCTCTGTAAGCTGTCTGATGTGATTGCAAAAGATTTGTTGTTGTGACAAATCATAGTTGTAAGGTTTTAGAATCTTTGTAGTTCACAGCTTCTGACTCATTGTCAGTCAGTGCATCATGTCAGAGTTTTGGACAGAGAACTACTTAATAACCTGGTTTGTAGAACACCCAGATAGCAAAAAGCCCACCAATGGGGGCAGAGCTGGCGGCACATGTATAAGCATACAGTATGTGTAGATTAGGGGTGGCACATGTACGAGCATACAGTATGTGTAGATTAGGGGCGGCACATGTACGAGCATACAGTATGTGTAGATTAGGGGTGGCACATGTACAAGCATACAGTATGTGTAGGGGTGGCATGGTTCATGAAAAAAATCTGAACCGTTCGGTTTGCTTGTCTTGGTTCGGGGAATGTGTGCATCGTACGGTTTTGACGGTTCATGGCATGCGTAAGAGATAACGAAGGCAGTCCGGAGTTGGAGGATGCACCAACGTCACATTAGTCTGGTGTGTGGGAACATTTTGGATTTAATTTTACCTATGATGACAGTGGAAAGACACTGGGACACTGTGATCAGCAGCACCGGAGCTCCACAGGGAACAGTGCTCTCTCCAGTCCTGTTCACCCTGTACACGTCTGACTTCTGCTACAACACAGAGTCATGCCACATGCAGAAGTTTTCAAACGATACTGCAATTATGGGGTGCATCAGGGATGGGCAGGAGGAGGAATGACACACTTGAAAAAACGGTACAGAAGCTCAACTCTTCCACATGTGGCTTAGATATTCTGCCAACCAATTTCTTTAAAACTGTTTTTCACCTTATAGCAGCAGATGTCCTTCGCATGGTAAATTCATCAGTGCTGTCTGGCATTTTTCCTAAGTCACTGAAAACAGCTGTTGTAAAGCCACTTCTCTCAAGAAGAATAACCTGGACGCCTCCATGCTAAACAATTACAGGCCCATATCCAATCTACCTTTTATTGGCAAAATTATTGAAAAGTAGTCTTTAATCAACTAACCACCTTCCTAACATCAAATGGGTATTTTGATTATTTTCAGTCAGGTTTTCGGGCAAATCACAGAACTGAAACAGCTCTCATCAAGGTTTTCAATGACATACGCCTCAATACAGATTCAGGTAAAACATCAGTCCTAGTGCTATTGGACCTTAGTGCAGCATTTGACACTGTTGATCACAATATTTTATTACACAGACTAGAACATTGGGTTGGATTTACAGGCATAGTTATCAACTGGCTGAAATCATATCTACAAGAAAGGAGTTTCTTTGTTGCCATTGGAAACTGTACCTCAACACCAATGTCCTTGACTTGTGGTGTTCCTCAGGTGTCGATCTTGGGGCCATTATTATTCAACCTCTATATGTTCCCACTTGGACAAATCATCCAAAATAATTTGATTTCATATCATAGCTATGCAGATGACACACAAATATACTTAGCTCTGTCACCAAACGACTATGGTCCCCTTAAATCACTGTTTCAGTGTATAGAACAAATCAACACCTGGATGTCTCAACATTTTCTTCAGCTGAACAAAGAAAAAACTGAAGTAATTATATTTGGTAAAAAAGAAGGAAAGACTTAGGATTGCCACTGTCCTTGACACAAAAGTGTTGAAAGCAAAGGATACTGTTAAAAATCTTGGTGTATTAATTGACAGTGATCTAAATTTCAACAGCCACATGAAAGCGATAACTAAATCAGCTTTTTACCACCTCAAAAATATTGCCAAACTTAGAGGGCTGATGTCAAAAGATGATTTAAAAAAACTCATTCATGCATTTATCTCCAGCAGGGTTGATTACTGCAATGGACTTTTCACAGGCCTTCCTAAAAAGACTATCAAACAGCTTCAGGTGATACAAAATGCAGCAGCTAGGGTTCTCACAAAAACTAAAAGAACTGACCACATTACTCCAATTCTTAAGTCCCTGCACTGGCTATCAGTAAGTTGTTTATCACTTGTTTATAAATCACTTAATGGAGCAGGACCTAAATACCTCTCAGACATGCTTCAGCAGTACACACCCTCCAGACCTCTCAGGTCTTAGGAGAAAAACCTGTTAGTGAAACCTGCTGTTAGAACTAAACATGAAGCAGCTTTTAGCTGCTATGCGGCTCAGCTCTCGAACCAACTTTCGGATGACATTAAAAAGGCCTCAACTGTAGCCAGTTTTAAATCTAGACTTAAGACCAAACTGTTCTCAGATGCTTTCTGCTAACTGCACTGAATTATAATTTCTGAATCTGTCTTGAAAATTATTCTACCTTGTGTCTTTTATTTTGTCTTTTTAATCATTCTCTTTTTTAAATGATTTTACCTTGTGTTTTATGTTTTCTTTTTATTATGATCTTTACCTTTTGAACTATTCTTTGACTATATTGCCCTTCTATGCTTTTATTTGTTATTATTATTTGGTTTTGTTTATGTAAAGCACATTGAATGACCTCTGTGTATGAAATGCGCTATATAAATAAACTTGACTTGACTTGCATTCAGTAATGATGCTCATTAACTATGCCCTTGTAGCCGAGCTGCTCCAATCACACCGGTGTATCTGATATAGGCGGGCCAGAGGCGAGCTAAACAGATGACGACAACGCTGCAACGTCAAAATCCAGAATCAGTCAGTAAACATTGGTCGTAGTGTTATCCAATTGTGTGCAGTGAGATTTTCAAATGCATGCTTGGTGCCGCACCTTGAGTTGGGCCATTTTCATTACTCAATACCAGACCCTTAATCTTTTGGATTTGGGTCTGGATTTCGAGGCTGGCGATTGTGTGCAAGCATTGTGCAACATTCATTATGCTAGTACAGGCCTGGCTAATCGGGAGCTTCGGGAGGATGGGCAGGTCTGAATATTGTGAGCTTAACTATATTGTTTCTGAAGTTCATTTGCCGCGCCCTCACAGCACTTCAGCAGCTTAGGCTATGCGTTTGCAGCCCCTTACTCAGTTTCCCAAACATTAACAAAGCAGCCCTCACAAAAACTGTTTGGAAATCGCAACCAAGTCTATATTTGCAATAATTAAGGGGAGTAGGAGGATATATGAGCGCCCCTCCACTCCTCTGTGCAGGGTGTAGTAGGCTAATAATCATTTATTTTACTGTAAGGTAATAATCTAAAAAAGCACTCAAAAATAAAATATCATTAAAATGTGTGTGAATGTATGTAAAAAGTCTGCCTATTACATGCTGCTCCAAACTGATTAAAGGGAGTCAAAAGCTCCTACTCCTTATCCGTGCAGGGGAGACATGTAGTAGGCTAATAATAATTTATTTTACTGTAACGTAATAACCTCAGATGTCAAAAGCCCTCGAAAATAAAATATCATTAAAATGTGTGTTGAGACCTTTTCACATGGACGATCTAAAGTTCAGTTTCAGTGAGCAAATAGCCCTGCTGAGAGAAACTCGAGGAGCGACAGGAGAGAGAGTGTGCATTTACAGGGCTTGTCAAGGTTATGTGGTGGCTTAGAAGATCTCTTGCATAGCTCGGGTAGGCTACGCCATGTGTAAAAATAAAATATTCTGTAATATTTCAGTCAGTCTTAGTTTGCTGAAAAGGCTGTAGATAGCAATAACACATTCTACTTTTTTTGCCAAATAAATGAAAAGTATGTTGAAATTATCAATGTCTTCACTCTTGCTGTATCAAAATCTCACCTAGCTTTCCTCAGAGATGGTCTCAATGATGTGCTTAAAGTCAAGTCAAATTCTTTCAGTTTGTGCATGATTACATGATATAACTAATTCTGCTGAAGTATGGTATTTCTGAAGTGTTAAAGAGTAAAATAAAAAATAAGAACAAGAACCGTGCAGAACCAAAAACCGTGACCCTAAAGCCGTGATACAAACCGAACCGAACCGTGCCACCCCTAGTGTAGACACATATTATAGCCAGACAGCAAAAAGCTTTTGATTTAATTCGGAATGCGCGTCAAATCAATTTAATCATAATAGTGACTATACGTGCATTGAGTTTCAAGCCCAGAAAGTTAGCTGATATACGTGACAACAGCCTAAAATGTATGGGCATACCGTATGGCCACTCACTTCACTGTGAAAAACAGTGAAACAATAACTTCTTATGTATAATGTGCACTTAAATATAAATATGGTAATATTTCATGCTTCAGTTTTGTGATAGCTGTTTTGTATAAAATGGATCATATTGCAAAATATTATATGATATCATTTAAGTTTTTTTATTTTTCAAGATGACAACAAGTTCAGTGATGCTACAGCTGTGCTTTTTACATGGATTGACCGGGGTGAGGTGAACCGCCGTACTGCCAACCAATTTTACTCAATGATCCAGTCTGCTAACAGCCATGTGCGGCGCCTAATGAATGAAAAGGCCCAACATGAGGAAGAACTGGAACAGGCCAAGGAGCTTTTCAAGAACGCCCTGCTGGCCATCCTCACACAATGTAAGACCTAGACTCCACCACACTGCTATAAGCTCAGTAGCTACCTAGACTCCACCACACTGCTATAAGCTCAGTAGCTACTTAGACTCCACCACACTGCTATAGCCTCAGTAGCTATAGACTCCACCACACTGCTATAACGTCAGTAGCTACCTAGACTCCACCACACTGCTTTAACCTCAGTAGCTACCTAGACTCCACTACACTGCTATAGCCTCAGTAGCTGCATAGACTCCACCACACTGCTATAACGTCAGTAGCTGCCATGAGATTTTGTGCTTCTGTTGCCACGACAACGGCTGAGAAGAGTGACTTCAATATCTGTATTTAAAAACAGACCTGCTGTTTGGTCAGTCATATCCTGTGAGAGACATTTCTAACATCTCAATCACAATATCTACAATGTTATCTGTTACATGTTATCTAGAGCATTCTCATACACGCCATTCCATAAAATACATAAAACTTGTTGCCGTGAATGCAATGAGACTAGCTCTGTAGGACATTCCAAGCGGTCAGACAAAGCTTCAGGGTAAGTACAGTGCTTCAGACAAAAGCTTCAGGGTAAGTACAGTAAAACTGGAATCAGTATGACCACAGGAGTGGAACCGCTCAAGTCAGTTTGCAGGTAGGCCACCATATGATGATCATACTTCTGCAAGCCCTTTTCTCGTAAGTGTTTGTTTTGGTCAGCTGTAAGAGAAATGTTTTTCAGTTTCAGCCACTTTATCATTTGATGTCATGATCCATTTTGATAGCCAGGTATTAGAATACAGTATGTTGGTCTGGAGACAATCCACTGGTGTTTCATTGGGTTAAGGTGGAGACATAAGCGTACAGTAAGTGTTGTCCAGATAATGTGCATTTATTAAAAACATCTATCTATTATATCTCAGCACTTCTGATTTTCAAAACTTTTTTTTTTTTTAAAAAAGCTGACCACAGCAACATAAGAAAGGAAAGATTGGACAGGTCATAGACAGCTACATTTGATTCATATTTGATACTTAGACCACATTTTGGTAATTTCCAGAATGCTAGAAACTGCACTGTTGAGTTTCAAATGTTGTCACAAAAGAACAACCAACATGGTGTAAAGGTTATTATATTGACAGTCATGTTACAAATATATATCAAATTTTAAAATTCAATGTATGAATTGTGCTTCATTTCACTTAAAGTATCATTTATACATCAAATAAGTATAGTAAATGAATACAGATTGAATCAGTCAAGATTAAAACAATTGTGTAAATACACAAAATTCAACATTCTGCAACTGCAGACAATTGCATAACCTTTCTATCCCCTGTGCAATCCTCAGTCCTGAAGAGAGTATACCATCAGGCAATGCACTGTAAGTACAGTGGAGCAGAGTTGCCCCAGGATCCCCAGCTGTAGAACTTTGAGTTGGGGTCCTGGTGTGTCTCCCTCCAGCTAATAGCAGTGCAGAACTCTACATAAACAGCTTGTCTTGTCTGCCTTATCCACCAAAGTTGAGCAGATTGCGGCTGTGTTCACGGCTGCCTCGCGGCAAAAGGCATGGGACCATTTCTCAAAAGCACAGCGCAAGAACATAGACATTTGGCGAAAGCAATGTGAGGTTGGTACTTTTTATTCCCTTCTCATAATGCTGACATCAGTACAGACTTAAGGCAATAGATGATATGAACATGTTTGTGTGCCTAGTCTTATTGTGGCCCTCACAAGTGAACAGCCAAAATGATGCATGATGAGTATACCAAGTACTCCACATCTTCTGACAACAATGTAAGACAAGAAGAATGTTCCAGCCTTGACATCACTTCTATTAACCTACTGCTTAATAGTAATATTAATAATTAATATCCCTGAAAAAATTTTGTTCCAGGGTCTGGTGGGATTACATTGTCTAACCCACTTGCAAAAAGCCTTTGCGACACATAGTGTGTGCCCTTTTTGCTTCCCCAAATTAAGAATTATTTATATGTCTGCATGTAATGTATGTGTTTGACATACAAACAAATTCATTGTATTATATACAAATGATAATGAAAATCCATAAGCACTTTGCAAAGAATGTTTGTCTGTGAGGACCAAAAGTCAGTGAAGTCTCTGGTGCACTATGCAGTGCTTTTTCATTTTGGAGAGACAAGTCAATGAAAGGCATCATTCCATTTCAGAGTCCATTACGACCAGAGGTAAGCTTTAAAGTTTGAAGATTTAACATTTTTAGCCGGTCAAAATCCTAACAGATGCCACTGCATTGCATATATGTATTTATTTGTACTGTGTTTGTCAGACACCAAACAGGACGAGGACCACAAAAGAGTCACGTTAGAAAGTTTATTTAAGGGTTGGGGGTTACAGGGGTTTCAGGGGTTCCAAGAGTCTGCGTGTGTGTGTTCCCCCAATAGCCGAGCAGCAATGGCAGGAGCTGGATGATCCGGGAAGTCCTGGGGGAAACACACACACACAACAGCAATTGAAACGAAGCAGCAGTACAGTCAAGGGCTAGGCTGTATTCAGAGAAGAGAGACGGAAGGCAGGTCAAGATTACCGGGCTGGAGATCAAAGAAGTAGTCGAAAGCTGGTCTGGGTTCACAGGCAAAAGAGTCAGAGTCGTTTTCCAAGACAGGCAGGTAACTGGTGCGGGTTTGCAGACGATCTGACAAGTGTGGACTGAAAAGCAAGGCTTTATATACCGGGCATGATGAGTGGTGAATGCAGTGCAGCTGGTAGGTAAACGAGGGTGAGGCAGAGCAGAGCAGGAACAGGTGGAGGTCATCAGACTTCAATCAGCGCGTGTTACCAGGCAGAGAGAGAGCTCATGACAGTGTTGTATTTATGATTAAAGAAAATCAATTATTTTCTGAACTTGAATTAGAGAAAAGCAGTTCATTTCTCTGAACTAAGAATGAATAAATGTACATTGTCAGCAATAGTCAAATTTTAACCTGAATAAGAGTTTTTATGCAGCATTTTTACCTTATTCAGAATAAGGCCAATAGTTGTTGTTTTTGTATTTCTGTCCATGTAGATGTATATGTCCATGTAGATGTACAGTATATGCCCATGTAGATGTATATGTCCATGTAGATGTACAGTATATGCCCATGTAGATGTATATGCCCATGTAGATGTACAGTATATGACCAGACTTTTCTCTGTAGTTTCCAAGATGGAAACATTCCAGCCCTGGTTGGGGGTGGGATGGGATAGTTCAGAAGCCCCAATGAAAATAGTGGATCATATAGACACACAGCAGAGCACATTGTTTAGAATTTATCCTTTTTTGACTCAGAGGATTGGTAAGAAATGATGTAATGTTTAAAGGTGCTCTAAGCGATGCTGGGTAACGTCACTTCTGTTGACTTTCAAACAAAACAGAGCTAGCTTGCTACTTACGATACAACAACTTTATTTGTCAGTTTGTGCTGAAATTCTTTTTGCATCCCTGGGCAGCTCATTTAAGTATAGGAGGACAGCATACAAAGGACAGAAACAATACATACATGTACTGTAGATATACATGTAGGACATAAAGCATCAACAGACAAACATGAAACTTAGCCACAAAAGATAGTATCAAGCATGACAGAAGACAATATATTACAAAGAGGCTTCCTCCCCCTCCCTCCCGTGCTGCTCCAGTGCAATTGAAACTCTCCTAGCTAAGCCTAAGCACATCTCGTCTGTGATTTGCAGTTTGTTATGTTTTTATGAGCTAGGTTTGTGTGAGGGATCAAGCAGTCGGCATGGGACGCAGAGGCAAAAGGTTGACCAAAAAAGAAAATTTATTTCTCAAAATTACTCTGACAAAATAACATAGAGGTTCTGGGCCCAAAATAAGGGAACTTAAACAGAACTAAACTTAAGCAGACAAAACACAAGATACCCTAACCACTGTCTCAAAGGGCAAACTTAAATACTAGTGACCAAAACCATAATTATCACAAAGGGGAAATGACTAAATCAATTAAGACTGTAAAATAATAAAACCATTTCAAAGAAACCCAAATAATTCATGTGATGAAATAAACTATATTAAATGAAATAAATAAAGAAATACAAAATTATGTAATACAAAAAAAGAGACAGAAAATCCCAAATCCAAACTAAACTTCCCCATGACTAGACTAGAAGGTGGACTTGGCTGGAGCGCTCTGAAGACAGCGGAACGTTTGGCTCCGTCTTGACAACCCAATGTTCCACCCGGAGACAACATCCTGACGCACCAGGCAAGTTGGCCAGACTCGACATAAATTAGTGAAACGATACCTGAGCCCGTTTACGGAGAGCCGGATCACTCCCTATTAACTCCATTGTACCTGCAATATGTTGCAGTTCCGCTAGGGGCGATCACGAATAAGTGCAAAAACAATTGGGGGTCTATGGAGCTAGATGGCTAAATTTGTCTCTTTCACCTGGCTGTCGTTGAGAAATTGAAAATTTGATTGTGTTTTCTGCAAGCTCAATCTGGATTATAGGTCAAAAGTTGAATGAACTAGTAGTCACGTCCTTTCGATTTCTTACAGGTTGGGTCGTTGTTGCCCACAACACACTAGCTTTCTGCTAATGAATGACGTCATTGACACATTTGAAAGGCTTTTTAGAACAAATAAGTGACTCAAAAAATATAATACTCAGCGGTTTGTATTTTCTCTGCCCCCTATTTTGACTGCAACATTCGAATTTCTGGGCAAAAAATTATATCCCAAAAAAAAGTGGATTTGAGGGGTACAGCTCCATAGGCCTCCATTCATTCTGCACTTATTTGTGAGCGTTCTCATGTGGAACCAGAAAAGGAACTGCAACCAGTTCAGAAACCGGAAGTTTTCCTAGAGTGGCAGTTCTCCCCTTATTAGACATTCTCTGGCGATACTCTGGCGATACCTGAAAGTGATAACGTAAATAATACATAATCAACCAAATGCGTGCACTCATTTTAGTGACCATGTAATGTTAAGAATTTTAATAAAGTTCGAATGTGTAACGAAATCAAATGTGTCGGTTTTAACTGTTTTAACGTGGGCATGTTCGGATGTTTTGGGATGTAGATGTTAAGATGTTATGTAGGATGTATGTAGTGTATGTATGCGTAATGCAACAATATAAATGCATAAATGTACAAACTTAAGAAACGTGAGTGAGTGCAAAGAGGAGGGGTTACCGACAGGTAGGCTCTGGCGTGAGTGTGAGGACACGGCTGCGTCCCTCACAGTTTGCCCAGGTTGTTTTTGTTGCCGTTTTTGGAGCTGTCCACAGAGATCGCGTTTTTTTACAGTGTTCAGGACACAGACAGCTAGCGGTTGGTTAGGTGATGTTTGCAGTAAGTGACATAAAATGTTTTAGCCTAAAAAACACAAACCATCGCTTAGAGCACCTTTAAATGTACAACACCAATTTGAATGCTAGAAAACATCTTTAAAATATATGGTATAGTCAGATTAGTTTCTTAAAGGATTATTCCAGCATTTAGCACTTTGAGTGCCTTTTCTGGTTTGTTTTGGATGAACTAGAGTGGTGGACACCAAAATTTTGACGATTGGTCCTGTCTCGACTTTTGACTCGTTTAGAAAGGGACTCAAAGTGCTAAATACCGGAAATTTCCTTTAAAACAACCCTTAACGTTCGTTTTCAAAACTGTGCAACTCACGAGTTTAGTGATGTTTGTTGATTATTAAAAACAAATATATCGGCCCAATGTATGATTTCCAGTCGTGTTATTTGCGTGTAATTTGTGGAACAATTTTTTTCAGATACCTCACAACCGCTCAATATTTGAGCCTTAAGCCTAGACAGTAAAAGAAGGTCTCGCTGAAAGACCAACCAAATGTAAACAGCACAAACCAAACCATAGACCAACCAAATGTAAACAGCCCCCGTTTCCGTTTCCGGTGGCGCAGTAATATCAACGTGCAATGAGTCTTCCAACAGAAATCATTGGGATTTTACAAAATGGCAAATAAAACACAACAGAAACTGTATTGTAGTAGTATACACTACTTGTTTTGGAACATCAACCAACACCACTAACCACTCGGTGAGTTGCACAGTTTTGAAAACGAAAGTTAAGGGTTGTTTTAAGGACATGTTTGTGCATGCCCATAGGCAGCCACTCTGAAGTAGTCAAAGGCGATTCAAAACGAGTCAGCAAAGTCGAGACAGGACCCATCGTCAAAATTTTGGTGTCCACCACTGTAGTTCATACAAAACAAACCAGAAAAGGGACTTAAAGTGCTAAATACCGGAATTATCCTTTAATTCACAAATGAGGCACACAATTCACAAATGTATTTTGTGATTCACAAATAAATGTGACTTAACTTACAATGTTCTTGTAAATGTGACCACACTGTATTATGTATACCATAATGGATGTCTATAATGTTATGATAATACTGACATTATATGTTTTTTGTATGCATACATAGGCACACAATATTTTAATGGAAAATTCCACACACATGCAATCCACATTATCTTTTTTTATCATTACTGCTATTTGCTCATTTTAAAAGCTATTTATAAAGGTAATTTATAACAACAGTCACATACCAAATACATTGGCACCTTTTCTGGTCATTGTAGGAGTTGAGGAATGCTCACAGTGAAGAAATTATGGGAATACGCAGAGAGGAAGAGATGGACATGTCTGATGATGACTCTGAAGAAAACCCCTCCAAGAGATTTCGCACTGATGACTTGGGTAAAATGTTGCACAATTTCTTATCACATGTCTCTGTAGTTTATTCAAATTAATTGTGACTTCACACTGAGAGTAAAATATATATTTAAAGAACATTGAATGGATGTACTGTGACACAGTTACACAATTTCATTAAAATATTTTGTAAACATATTGTAGTGTTGTATAGTGTATGTGACTGTACAGTGTACCTGATGTGTAATCAAGGTCAGTGGGTACGAAGTATGTGTGGAGGTATGCTAGGTGTGCGTGTGTGTGTGTACAATTCATGGCTGTGGATTGTGTTGCGAGTGTAAAAGGGCAGGCTTCCTCTTTAAGAGACATATTGTTGACGTATCCACTTTCTGCTCAAAGCCTCAGGTTTTGGTCTAGAGTGGTCTATGCATCTCTTAACACTGGTTACATGTACACCACCGGTCAAAAGTTTGGGGTCATTAGAAATTTCCATTCCACTCCATTATAGACAGAATACCAGCTGAGATCAGTTGCATTGTTTTTTTGTTTTTTTATCAGGGCAGCAGTTTTCAAATTACATTATGTGCTTACATAATTGCAAAAGGGTTCTCCAATGTTTTGTCAGTTAGCCTTTAAAAAAATGATATCAGGTTAGTAAACAGAATGTGCCTTTGGAACATTGGATGAATGGTTAATGTATGGATAATGGGCAATGTAGATATAGCATTAAAGATCAGCCATTTCTTTCTACAACAGTCAAGAACCCTTTTGCAATTATGTTATTGAGTGCCTTTATGAGCATAGAGTGCCTTTAACCCCAAATTCCTCTGGTGACAATGTCCCTTGTAATATATTTGACATATGTACGTTTCTTTGGATAAAAGCATCTACTAAATGAATAAATGTGTGTGTGTGTGTGTGTGTGTGTGTGTGTGTGTGTGTGTGTGTGTGTGTGTGTACAGTATGTGTTAATGGTCATTTTGATTTCATTTCAATACCCTCAGTGTATGTGTAACAGTACTTGCATGTTATCATAGTCATATAAAGTCTCTTCTTCCTTCTTTTCTTTTTTAATTCTGTCCATTTTCCCTGTTTCCTTGGCTGTGTTGCTGTCTGTCTGTCTGTGCTCAGCTGTAGCTGCTTTAAAGGAGGAGAATGACAGCCTACGATGGCAGCTGGATGCTTATCGAAATGAGGTGGAACTGCTCAAGAAGGAACACGGCAAATCCTACCGCAATGAGGAGGATCACACCCAAGAACAGCAGCTAAACTTCCTTCAACAGACCATGCAGAGCATGCAACAGGTGATCCCTGATTTGATACTCACAGCAGAGATTCTAAATGACAAAAAATAATGCACATACAAATACACTGACATACAGGTGGGACTCAAAACATTATAATATCATGGAAAAGTTATTTTTCCCCCTAATTTATTTAAAAAGTGAATATTTTATATATTCTAGATTAATTAAATATTCATGGGTTTCATCAGGCCCCTTTCCACAGCACCTAGATTATGAATGCGGACTGCATGGTTGATTAATACACCTGTGGAAAGGGACCTGGTGAAACCCATGAATAAAATAAAACTGATTTTTACCATCAACTGCTCAACTAGGCCCCCTTACAGAGCCAATTAAACTCATTGCACCTGTATCAACTGCTTTCTCCTCAACTAGGCCAACTCTCTCTGTGTCTCTCCATTCTACAAGGATATAAAGGCACATTCCAAGGGCTATTAACGACTTACAATGCAATCAACTGCACCTATGCTCTCTCACTGACTGCAGCATCTTCAAAGGAACCTCTTCTCTGTGTCTCTCTCTCCACTGAACTAGATAGCTCACTTTTCTCTTCCTCACATTTCTTTTCACTTCTTTTTCTTCACTTCATCCATGAAACTATCTGTCTATCATCATCCATTAAACTATATACCTATGCACATCTATTAATTAATTTAGCTATTTAAACTACTCAACTATTGAACAGTTCAGCCATTCCAACTGTCAGTTGTCATCCACTATGACTCCCGCCAAATGTTCTCTCTGCCTAAAACTTTCAAAATAAAGGTCCTCACTACAATAATTCCCTATTAAATAATTTAACAATTTAAACTATCCAACTGTTTTTTAACCCTGTTGGTGCTTTTCTCAGATCAGAATGAAAGTTCTCATAGTTCAACCTCCATAACATTTAGTCATTTGTGCAGTAGCAATTTCTCCTTCCTCTGAACAAATTGCAAATGCTTTTGGACATGCATCAGTTGCTTTCATACAATTCTCTGCTGTTTTATGTAAGGGATAATGGACGACACGGTGGTCTGTTCACAGAAGTTAATGCACGGTCGAGGTTGTAAAATGGGCCCGACGCAAAGTGGAGGGCCGTTTAAACCTCGTAAGTGCATTAGGCCTAACTTCTGTGAACAGACCACCGTGGAGTACATTATCCCGCTTATTCCACTGTTGCCACTTGCGTTGTGTTCATTTCCTGTTACAATTTAAACGTTTTAATCGCTAAAACTGTCTTGTTTGTAGAACTACTTTCTTCCGACGCACATCAACTAATTTCTCAACTTGCAGGACAAACTGCCGTTCTAAAGTTCTAGTTCTAAATGGATAGTTGCTACGGCCAAAGGCCAGTCATTAGTTCTATCTCTCCCGTTGTCAGGCGGGCGTAGGCCTATCCCAAGATTCTGATGAACTTTAGCTTTGAAACATCCCTATTTTACCTAGCCTGCTGTCATCCATCTAGCTAAAAGCCACCTCCGTCATATGCTACAATGTTACTATGTTCTGAACGTCTGCATTTTACAGCTCGAATGAAACGTGACAGTTCATTTAAACTTGACAACGAGTTCGGCGAATTAATATACAAGTGTGATACGGCCAAAAAAATGGATCTACTTCATAGGTGTGCAAATAACATACGGTTAATGGTCGTTCTAAATTACGTAGGACAATGGGAAATTCAACCAAGCAGTGGAATAAAACATTATCATTTGCTTATGTCATGTCAGTCAAAAATGAACTGTTTATTGATGTTGAATAGTCGTTCCCAATAAAATTGATGCTGAATAGTCGGTCCCAATAAAATTAACAGTCTTCATTTCATTGCTTGAGTCATTACATACAAAATTGTTGAACTATTTATCAAACTCTGTCACAAAATGCTGTAGAATTGCAAAGAGCATATACAGCAAAAATGTGAAATGTATGTATTTAGGGTCTTGTACTCCCCTAACTACAGCAATGTGTAACTTTACTGTAGTTTTCAAATGGCTGTACAAGCAGTCTATAGTGCTGTCTTGAGCATGTTTAGGTAGTGTCACTGAGTTCCCAATAGAAAACACTGAGAGAATAAACTGTCATAATGAAAACATGACAAAGCCATTTGACTATCTTGTTCATAAACGATGGTGTCAAGACTTCTCATTTTGATGACACTGTTCATTGACATGAATACTTGCTTTTGAGGAATGGTCTATCCATTTTGTGCAAGTGACATGCTTTTGTGATTCCACTAGGTTTTGCAGTTTTGCACTAATTGGTTTGAGAAATGCACTAACTGCTGTGCAAATGTTAACAGTGATGTGAGAAAAGCACCAAAGCGACTGAGAAAAACTGTAACTGGTCAGCCATTCAAACTGTCTGTCAGTTGTCATCAACTATGACTCCCATGAACGGTTTCCTGCTCTGCCCACAACTGTTTCCAAATAAAAGTCCTCACTACAATAATTCCCTCTTAAATAATTTAACAATTTAAACTATCCAACTATTTAACTCTTCAGCCATTCCAACTGTCAGTTATCATCAACTATGACTTCCTCAGAATTAAATTTTTTAGTTATTATTATTCTTTTTACCTTTTTGTGTGCTTAATTCAGCTCGCTTGATTCAAATTTGGTTACTCCAAAAGCACCTTTGCAGGTATCACAAATACCCTACCAGAAAAAAGCTCACATCACTCATTGGAAAAACTTGTTAACAGACTATATATCATTAGAAAACCCATCAACTACAAACTTAATCAATACTCAGGAGACAACCTCTCCTTGGTACCCCTTTATCGCCTACTTACAGTCCTGACCCTCTTTGCCTGAGTTCCATCTCCACACGATCATAACACACTTCATCAACAGATACACATATCATCGAACACTAGGCAGGGGAGGGTAGCTGGAACTATTATTGTTATTATTATTATTATTATTATTATTATTATTATTATTAGTAGTAGTAGTAGTAGTAGTAGTAATATAAATAGCATCCCCTTCTTTCCCTCCCCCTTTTATTTACATTCTCTGATAACTACTAATTTCACTCTTTCTCTCTGCCTCTCCCATCGTTATTCTGCCGGGGCCCCATTGGATGGCTTGGGAGACTCGGTCCTGGCGCTGGGTGGCACACAGGTCCTCCCCTCTGTCAGCTCGTCGCAGTATAACTGCAGGGGCTGGGTGGAACTGTGGCCATTAATGGGTGCCCAGGTTGGCAATCAGTCAGGCAATCAACCAGGCAATCAGTTATTCCTATTATTATACTTATCATTAATAGAATAATTACAACTCCTCTCCTCTGAAACCCTCCCTCTCTATGTTCCAGCTTCTCTCCTCCTGGCCCAACAGCAAGCCAGCCTTATACATATGCACACACACACACACACACATACATCCTCACATACTCACTACCCCTCACCCCCATCCCCACCCCCATCCCAACACCACCTCATTCACACTCGTAGAGCTACCATCTGCACCCCCCCCATCCCCCCTTCTTTTCATTCCAGTCATCAATTTCATCCCTGATAATCATATCTGTAATCATCCTGGACGCAAATCATCCTTAGCCTTTCTGTTATTAATGTTATGTTGTGTTATGTTTGTGGAAGCCAAGTCAATGTGATGTCTTGTTAAGTTACAGTGTTTATGTAATGTACGTCTGTTTGTCGTATGTAGTATTCATGTGCATGTCGTAGTGTTGCATTTTCTGTAATGTCAATGATGTTTGCAAATAAAAAAACAAAAACAAAAACAAATACCCTACCAACCAGCTAGCTAGCAGCCTGCTCAATGGCCCACCAACACCCTAGCCAGCCGATTGCATCCCCTCGTGTAATTCCTCGGAGTTGCATGAGTTCTAGTTGATGATGCTGTTGCCTTTATTGTTTTAACCTCAGCAACTGCTCAGTCTGCAAGAGGAGCTAAAGAGTAAGGAGCTGGAGCTTGAGCAGGCCCAGGATGAACATCGATGCCTGGAAGCAGAAGTCCTCACGCTCAGGGAGAAACTCCTCAACAACATGGACTGTCTAGAGGGGGCCGACACAGAGCGATCTGATAAGGTACATTTACATTTATTCATTTGGCAGACACTTTTATCCAAAGCGACTTACAGCAAGAGAATAACATTCAAGCTACAGTGCAGAGGAGACCATGGCTTGGAATTACCACTGCATCTATCAAAACTGTTACTAGAGTATAGGTGTGTCCTTTTTGGTTGATTGAAGACCAGACGGGCTGCAACGTTCTAGACCATCTGTATTGATTTCACTGTACAAGTTGAAGGCGAGGAGGGTGTCGCAGAAGGCGTGAGATAACCATAGTCTGTACCAGGAGCTGAGTGGCGTGTTGGGTTAGGTACAACCGTCTGATTATCCTTATATTGGATACTGCGAAGCAACACGACCAGGTGACAGCAGCAACAATTACTTTGGTAATGACGTGCAGCCCGATGATACAATCAGGGGTAACGTCTAGGCTTCCGCAAAAAAATAGGATTTTATTAGGTTGAGGCAACAAGTGAGTAGTAGGATGACGATTTTCTTAAAGGCTACTCTGAATAGAAGAAAACATAGTTTATTTACTGTCTATGGAGAAAAATGAGCGGCCAGAAATGTATTATCCCATTATTGCATCATCACTTAATAACCGAATATCATGTATTGATGAAGATCTATTAGCAAAGAACAAACTAGGCCTAGTTATTGGGTAAGAAGCATACAATCATAATGATGCAGCTAATGTTTAAGGCAGGACACAGGCGCAAAATTTCTGTCATGTAGGCTACTAGTACATTTTGAGATTTCGGTTTATTGTGTCTTCTTTTTATGGAAGCCCATTCAGCCACTTAAAAAAACCAGACATAAAGTGAAAAATAATTTCGAGATACAAAGTCAAAATAAACTGAGCACCATCTTAGCAACCAGCAGCATCACTTGTGAGGTACTAGACTTAGGACATTCAGCACAACTCCATGCGCTTCAGCCAGCAAAGCCGGAACTTCATCATTTGTAACAAATTTTAAAATATGGTCTTAACTTGTGTTCCTCCAATGCTGTCATACTAGGGAAGTCCGCGATGCATCAATCTGGTACACTTTGAAAAGAAATTCAGAGGTTAGACTTGTTTATTTTTTATTTATGGATGGAAATATTTCTGCTGTAGCCTAAACTACTTTGCACTTCAGAATTTTAACCATGCACACACAAGTGGAATAGTTATGATGATACTGCAATAAGCGCACAATCACAAAGCATATGTGCTGAGTTTCACAGTTCAGAAATAGTCAAAAATAGTATGCATTTCAGCACTCCATTAAATTATGCAGAAGTGGTAACCTGTGTTGTTCAGCAAATCTAATTGTAATGTAATGGGCATTTTTTACATGCTACTGTATATCTTTCTTTTTCAGGACAGTCTGGGTTACCCATATCTGGGAAAGTATGATGTGATAATATTTTCATGTCTTACAGTCATAAGTTTACATAGCCTGTAAATACACATGCTAAAGTTGACTAAAAAGAGGAATAAAAAAATCATCTGGAAATTGATATTAATTAATAAAATGAGGAAAAAATCCAACCTTTAACTCATTGAGTGCCAAAAACGTAATATTACGTTTTTCCTTCCCATGCGTTGAGTGCCAAAAACGTAATATTACGTTTTTAGCTTTTTTTTTAAAAATTACGAAACTAGACACTCTAACACACCTTATATGTGATTTTGGGAACTCTGTGATGAATGGAAATGAAATATATGACGATCGAAAACTCATGAAAACGCACAATCTGGACATTTTATCATAACTCGGTTGCCGTTTTGGGTCAAATCAGTGACGCATGCACGTCATCTCAAAACCAGGCCATTTTTGTGGGTCTATCACTAGGTGGCAGTCTCGCCAGGTCTCGCTGATCACTTTCCGGAAAGTTTACAGGCAACACTTCATATTTCATGAAAGAAGTTATATCTCCATTTCTAGAAAAAAACAGCGATTTTGATGAAAACTAGCCACTGTTTAGCTTGGGATTTCTCAGGAACAGAGGCGTGTAGAAATACACGGTTTGTACCCACTAGCTTAAAGTCTCACCTTTTAAACGAGCCATTGTATGTGTTCATAGCTATAACACAGAATATGCTGTGGCTGTACAAAAATCATCAACAATGGTCTAGATTGCTGGCACTCTAGGACAAAGCTTCCGAAAACAGCTTGGCATTCAATGAGTTAAGGACACTAATTATCGGTAACACTTTACTTGACAGTATCAACATACGAGTGACATGCCGCCGTAACATGTTACTCGTTACGGATGTCATGCACCTGTGTTACTCATGTAATCGTGGCGTGCATACACCGTGTTTCCGGTTCCGGTCGGCGTGCTCCGTATGTAACTACCTAAACTTCCAAACTTATCTATCTTAAATCTCCTTGTTACCATCTACTTTCTACGGATTTACTGGCTACCGATTATATCTCGTGAACAAACTCTTGCATAAACTGTTGTTGCTCGATGCTTTGGATTATCGGACTCTATAACCTTGATCGCCAAACTTTTCTGTCAAACGTTAACGTTAAACGTTAAGCCAGTATCAAGGGCTGCAAATAAATAAAAAAAAATCAAATTCCTTCTAACGTCTCTCAAAACTAGTGACTCAATATAAAAGTGAGATCTTCTCAGATTACTTACCCGCTACCTGTGTTCGAGTTATCAAGGAACTGCACGATATCGCTGTTGCTAGCCAACTAGCAAACAAACGTTTAAAAACAGTTGACACCGGGCGAGCCATCGCCGCGACCACGATGCCTCCCCTCAGCTGTGCACCAGGCTGCGACTCATGCGTCCTTCTCAGCGAAAAGATAGTGGAACTCGAAGCCAGAATAGCGACCCTCCATCAGATTGAGAAGGATGAACAGTTCCTCGACACCATTCTCTCCGTAAGTAACGTTACCTCTCTTACACACACAAATGCCAGATGCCCTGATTTCACTCTGTCCTCCAATACTTTAACCATGCCATGCACTAATGCAACTTCTGTCCCTGTTGCCTCTCCCCGGCCTCTGCTGAGAACCAAGCCTGCTCTGCTGGCCAGCTCCACTCCACACCAGCCTGAGCCATGGCGTAGAAGCAAGCATCACAAGCACGGCAGACGGTCGGACGGCACTCAGGCCCAGCCCAACCTATAATGACTGGAAAATCGCTATGCCATTCTGACCGAGGATGAGGAGCCCCTCCAGCCCCGAGACCCCCTCCTCCCCGGACCTCATCAACCTCCACCCTGGTCATCGGCAGTTCCATGGTTAGAGACCTCTGCATTCCCCCATCATGTAGCGGTCCCTCCAAGGTCTACTGCTTCCCTGGTGCCAAGGTCCTTGACATCCAGCAGAAACTCCCAAGCATCCTGGCCCGCCACACCAAGGTCAACAACATCATGTTATGCGTGGGCACGAACGACATCAGAGATAAGCAGTCAGTAGCACTGCAGGAAAACTACAAAACTCTCATCACCACTCTGATGGGCACAGAAAAACGCTTTGTCATCTCTGGGCCTCTCCCTACCTACAGAAAAGGTGCTGAGAGATGGTCCAGACTGTTCGATCTCCACACCTGGCTCAAACGCTACTGCGCTTCCCTAAGCATCCCCTATGTCAACAACTGGGGCTTGTTCTGGGAGAGGCCCAGTATGCTGAAGCGTGATGGTCTCCACCCAAACCAACATGGAGCCAGGCTACTCTCTGACAACATAGCGTCCACACTGAGACATTGACATTCTGTAGAAAATATTACAGATTCCGCCCCCAGGTATTGATTCGAATGGCATACATGTGGATGAGTCTGAGAATGTTTTCTGCAGGGTAACATACAATACTACTACCATAGATCAAGCTGTGTCATGCAATAGCATGACTTATGCTTATAGTTCTATTCCAACGTTGATTTCTACCCAACGTATAGTAAAAGAAAAGACAAATTTAAAACTAGAAACCTAACAAATATTCTTTCCATACCTCAGCATATTCCTCAAAAGCCAGAGGCATTTTCAGCTAACATGGGTTTACTAAATATAGGTGCACTTACTACCAAAACCTTTGCAATCAATGATTTTATTAGTGAAAAAAAATTGGATTTTCTGTTTCTTGTTGAAACCTGGCTGACTTCAGACAGCGAAGCTGTTCTTGTTGAGACTTGTCCCCCAAATTATAATTTCTTCCACTCAATTAGACAAGGCAAACGAGGTGGTGGAATTGCCTCCATTCTCTCAAACAAATATAGTTGCACACGAGTCAACTTTGGCGAATTCGCTTCCTTTGAGTATATTGCCCTCACTCTGAAGGCTGACCCAGTTGTACTTCTATTAACCTTATACCGCCCTCCTAAACTATGGACTGGCTTTCTCGACCAGTTTTCTGAACTTATGTCGCTCATCATCACTAGCTATGATGGGATAATTGTAAATGGCGACTTCAATATTCATGTCAATAAGACAACTGATGCTAAAGCCAGTAAGTTCCTTAATGTGTTGGACAGTTTAGAGCTAAAGCAGCATGTTACAGGACCCACCCACAACCTTGGCAACACCCTCGATCTAGTCATTTCCAGAGGGATAGAAGTCACAGACTTATCAGTAAATGATATAAATATGTCTGATCATCATTGTGTATCTTTTAATATTGTACTACATACTCCAAAAATTCATCCCGAAATTGCAATCAAATGTGACTCTTGGACATTAGAGCAGAACAGCAGTTCATAGCTCTTATAGACTCCATAAATTTAGATATTTTACATCATCCCATTGATCAAATGGTAGAGGCTCTTAATCGTGAATTAGGCTCTGCTTGACAGAGTGGCACCCTTAAAGACAAAAAAAAGGCCCTGTAGCAAACTGACACCTTGGATGAAGCGAAAATATCCATGATCTAAAAAGATCATGTAGGAAAGCTGAGAGAACATGGAGAAAAACTAAGTTACAGGTTCACCGTGCCATTCTAAAAAAAAAAAAATTGCAAATTATAATAGAGCTATTCGGAATGAGAGGAGGAACCACTTCTCTAAGGTAATTGCTGAAAACAGTGGAAACTCTAGGGTGTTGTTCTCTACCATTGATAGGCTATTGCATCAAACACCTTTTGATACACTCAGTCAGGCATCCTCTCTAAGATGCGAAGAATTTGCAGACTTCTTCAAAAACAAAGTCATTTCTATAAGGGAGGCTATTGGTAACACAAGTAATATGTTTGATAGTACACCCCAAAAAAACAGCCCCCAAAATTAAGGTCCTTTAGCACTATTACTCAATCTGAGCTTGGTAAAATTATAACTCAAACCGGCTCCTCAACATGTGTTTTAGATCCAATCCCTACTACATTCCTCAAAAAAAGTATATGATGGCTTAGCTCCCTTTTTTTTCTCAAGGTAATAAATACCTCATTAGAAACAGGTATATTTCCAACTGCTTTTAAAACCGCTGTTGTGAAACCTTTACTTAAAAAAGTCAAAACTTGACCATACCAATCTGAGCAACTACAGGCCTATATCAAATCTATCGTTTTTGAGCAAAGTACTTGAAAAAAGTTGTTTGCAATCAGTTAAATACCTTCCTCAACGAAAACAGTATCCTTGAAAAATTCCAATCAGGTTTTAGATCAAATCACAGCACAGAAACGGCTCTAGTAAAGATAGTCAATGATCTCAGACTAGCTACCGACTCAAACAAAGTCTCAATCCTTATTCTTCTGGATTTGAGTGCGGCATTTGACACCATTGATCATAGCATCCTAATTCACCGCCTTGCTTGAAGTGGGTGGGTCTCTCTGATAATGCTCTAAACTGGTTTCAAACCTACATTACTGGCAGAGATTTTTATATCAGTCTAGGAGATCATGTATCTGAAAAACATGACTTGCCTTTTGGTGTGGCCCAGGGGAGCTGCCTTGGTCCCCTGCTATTTTCTCTATATATGCTCCCATTGGGAAACGTCATAAGTCAGCATAATGTAAACTTCCACAGCTACGCAGATGATACCCAATTGTATCTTTCTGTGGAGCCAACTAACCTTAGATGGCCTTTGCTCCCTCACTGCATGCCTAACCTCCATTAATCAGTGGATGAGCAAAAACTTTTGAAACTAAATGATGACAAAACAGAGGTACTTCTGGTTGGACCAAAACTAAAGCGAGATATTATTCTTAGTAATCTGGGGAACTTGGCACACCAGGTCAAACCAAAAGTAACAAGCCTCGGTGTCATCTTAGATGCAGAGTTAAGTTTTAAGCCCCATATCAGTAAAGTTACTCAGACAGCCTATTTCCACTTGAGAAACATTGCCAAAGTGCGGCCCTTTTTAACTCAACAAGATGCAGAAAAACTAATTCACGCCTTTATCACTAGCAGGTTAGACTACTGCAATGCACTTTTCACTGGTCTTCCCAAAAACATCTAAAGAAATTGGCACACATACAGAACTCTGCGGCTAGACTTTTAACTAAGACTAAGAAGAGAGAACACATCACCCCTGTGTTGGCTGAACTGCACTGGCTCCCTATTTCCTATAGAATTGATTTTAAGGTTATGTTAATTACTTACAAAGCTCTGAATGGCATAGCACCTTCATATATCTCTGAGCTTTTAATATCTTATCAACCACAAAGGAAACTTAGGTCATCCAATTCTAATCTTTTAATCGTACCCAAAAGTGCTCCACAAACAAAGTGGAGAAGCTGCGTTTATCCATTATGCCCCAAACTATGGAACACCCTGCCTCTGTACATCAAGCAGGCGAGTTCAGTAAATATTTTTAAAAAAGATCTGAAAACATACCTGTACAGGAAAGCTTTTAGTTAACTCATCTTATCCTGTAGACTACATTTTCAGATTATTCTACATCTGCTACTATTGAGGGCGCAGCCAGCCAGAAGCAGATGGGCTCCCCTATTAAGTCAGGGTTCTGCTCAAGGTTTCTTCCTGGAATATGGGAGTTTTTCCTTGCCACAGTTGCCATATGGCGTGCTTGTGTGGGGGTAAGAGGGTTAAGGCTGCCAGTCTTATGGCGTCATTTTTCTATATTTTGATATGTTGCTGAGTATAACATAAACAGCAAAGAAAAAAGTGATTGATAATGACTGACTGACTATTATTGTGTTACATGCTTCAAATGTAAAGCACTTTGAGCTGCATTCTGTGTATGAAAGGTGCTATACAAATAAAGCTTTATTATTATTATTATTATTGTTACTGACAAATGTAATGTGATTACAGTAATGCATTACACCCAACTCTGGTGCTGGTATGTGAACAATCATAATTGGTCAACAGCGCTACAGGTGTGGCAGTGTTTTCTGGTATAATCCATGTTTCAGTTAGTGCAAGCAACTGAAGCGACAACTGTGAGGGCAGGGCCCGGTTTCCCGATAACGATGGATAGACGCACTTACGAGGGTTTTCTACGATTCATCTTAAGATCGTTTATTTGATTTTTCCGACTGTTTCCCGAACATTCTCATAGCGTGAACTGGTCTTAAGATGATCTTAAGGGGAGCTGTTCAAGTTAATAGTTCTGATATATACTCTAATTTGGTGATGTCAGGTAATTGTACAGGCATGTCACAGCTACTTAAATGTTGGATCTAGCCTAGGCTACATTAGGCTAATTCACTTCAATACGAAAATAGAAAAACTTTTGCATCTGAATGTAAACATCCCCAGCAAACTATATACCACACAGATCATTTTTTAAGATTAGATTGTTTCACCGTTTTCATGTTTGTTACATGATGTATGGACATATGCTTAGGCTACTCAGAAGCCTACATCTGTCATGCCTGTCCTTTGCTACTTGTTAGTGCCCACTGTGTGTGCTGCCTCCATAATGTTTTGGGATGTCACTGAAGAAGACGTTTGAACATTAGAAAGAGGTGGAGTATAGTGAGGAATTGTGTAGGCTTAAATAACAATAAGGCTTGGATTTTGATAGCCTGGATACCAGACTCTCTGAATTCGCAGAGAATCTGGCCTATTGGCAAACGTTTATTTCCTGGTTGGTGGACGCTTGTCTGAAGTTTGAAATCATGAAGTTTCAATCACTAACGTTTGGTAATGACGTAAGTTAACCACGGGGGACACAACAATAACGATAGGCTTGCAACTTTCGTAATCACTCTCAGGAACACCCTCTGTTCGCTGGTTGGTTCGGAGACAAGTTGCCGAAGTAAACAAAGTGAACCGAGAGCTATTCCAGACGGAGTACTGTAAGGAAAAGAAATCGAGCGGAAGTACGTAGGCAGACGGAGGCCAGGCTAGGATTTTGACGCAGCACAGGCTAAACCACATGTTCCTTACAGACCCTTAAAGGTACACTATGCAAGATTTTCACCTTTATGAAGCCAATTACATGGTAAACAAACTTGTAATAGGCGAATCGTTCACTTGGCATAGCTATATAGCATAGATGTAGAATGTCGCTACCGAAAAAAACAGCCATGCAACTTCAAGAACGGCGACCTGACAAATATCGTGAGAATCGTGAAACATTACTTTGTCAGTAGAAATAGTTATTCGGAGGTTCTTTGTTAATCCTTCACCTCCACAACAATAGCATTAGCATGTACACGGGGGATACGTTGTGAGAAGTTTGCTATTTAGAACAGCAGACTAAAATATAAATATATTTCAACTCTAGAGGGAGCTTTACAGCCAAAATTACCTAAACCTTCATAGTAGAGGCCTGCGCGTGACTGATTTTTCAGTCCCGCTCCCGCAATATTCTGTCCCGCTCCCGCATTAATGTGTCATTTTTAATCCCGCTGTCACTCCCCGATGTAAGTCGCTACCCGATGTGAGTCACGCATGCTCAGATTGATAGGTTTTACGGCATAACGCCAAGGGATCCGACTGAAATTCATAAAATAATTCACTTTTCTGTTTCAAAAACGTTTTAGCTATCTAAGATTGTTTGTGATTGCTAACGTTAGCAAACGCCATTCAAGTGACAGTCTTTGTTGTGCTTGATTGCTTACTTACTTGGTTACTTGCCAGCAGTGAACAAACTTTGTTATGTAGGTCAATTTTTATTGATATTACAGAAGTCTCTCGCTAGCAGGCTACTTCAGCCTCTAATCTAGAACTGACATTAGAGATCATGCCGTGAAAATGTGATGCCTTACGCTAAATAATACATTACTGCTGTGTAGGCTAATGTCATTATTCTGTGGCTAACAGCACTGGTAGTCGCAAAGTAGCAAAGTGACGCACGCGCGACTCACATCAGGGAGTGACACCGCTCCCGCCCGCATCTGTAACATGATGTCCCGCTCCCGCCCACTAAAGCCCGCATGCAGGAGGGATAGCCTATTTTAGTTTTTCTTTCTATCTCACGAAAGGAGCACACACACCTGAGAAAGACTCCAGATGTCACTTTCTTGGTTCTGAATGTAGGCTAACAACTGAAGTAGGCTTAGTCTGGTGCCCTCTTCCTCTGTCATGCTTTCGATTTTTGAGTTTTGACAATGAGCAGCAGGAACAAATTTAACCCACGTAAACGACAATATAGGCTATAGGCCTGCTATCCGTCAGTTATGCTTAAACCCCGTTTTTAATGCTGCCTAACAGAACATCCAGCTGAACTATAGTGATGAACAGTAGCCTACTTTAATCATTTCCATATTTAATTTTACGCACATATTTAATTTGCGGGAGTGCAGTGAATCATCGGTTTGTCCCGCACCCGCGAACGCACCTCTCTCATCCCGCCCGCTCCCGAAAGAGCTTTCAAAAAGTTGTCAGCGCCGCACTCTTTTTGCGGGGGACCGCTGGGTCTACCGCGGGAGTGCAGACCTCTACTTCATAGTGTACCATTAGGCTAAAACCGTTCGAACCAACCGCACCAATGAAATTGTCGGGACGGGCTTTTGTACAATGATGAACAAATGAGCAGTCCATAGTCTATCACATCACAATAAGCATGCTTCGGTTGAACAAAAAAGCCTGTCGCTAGAGAAGCTAGACATTTAGATCTCGCTATCGCGTCTGTTGTACAAGATATTGACAGCACAATAACGTAACATAAGGCATAATCATGACCCAATGGAGCAGTATCAGACTCAAATTCTGACTAGAACTGAATATGGCTGTCAGACTACTTTTGATAAATCAAAAAAGTACCCTGGAAATCCAGAGTTCTCGCGAGAGCACAATTTGAATTATCTTTGCAAAACACTCTAGCAATGAGTAATGAGTAATGATTGTAAAGAAATGAGTAATGTGCAGTGAGATTTTCAAATGCATACTTGGTGCCGCCCCTCGAGTTGGGCCATTTTCATTATTCGTGGCCAGAACCTTAATCTTTCTAGATTACCAGGGTCTGGATTTTCCAGGCTATCAAAAAAGGTCAATGATAAAAAGATAACCCTTACAGAAATTTCAGGTTTCTGGCGAACAGTTGTCGCAAATTTGCAAGGTCATATTTTCACATGCAAATTAGGTTATCTCGCAAACAGTTGCGGTTAACTTTTGGCAATATTGCAGGAATGTGATATTCAAATTAGGTTTGACACCAGAAGTTCACTGGAGGTTTGCCATTATTATTGCCATTATAAGTGTGGTGGCAAATCACTGGCAAACACATTTGCCACTAGTGGCAAACTTCTCATTGTTGCCTGTAACGGCTTACATTAGCAAACTTCTGGCAATATTTTCTAGTGAACTCATTTGTTTCCCACAAATCACTCACAAGTTTGCTGCAAATCTGCTGCAAACATTCAATTTTTGTAATAAAAATCTTTAACTTGCTAAAAAAAAAGAAAAACTGTTTGTTTGTAACCTCGTCTAGTGTTCCGCACACATTTGTCTGCACTGCGCAGCCTGGCAACTCGTTCCTTCACTAAATAACACTCTGCAACTCATGCACTTGGAACTTTCGGATTTGCATTTGGAACAGCCTCCTCAAGAGAATGTCAACTGACATTGGTGTCATTGTGACATTGGTGACATTGGTGTTATATTTATTTGTTCTGCATCTTTCCTTTTTTGCTAAATAGGCAGTAAACGGATGTGCAGACATCCTCTACCACCAGCACGACAAGAACCATGAACTGTTCATCCGAGGCCCTTTGAGATCTGAAAAGGAGGCTCTGTTGCTAGGTAATTGTATTGTTTATAAAACCAGCAGACCAATTTTCTTCATTTGTATCCACCCTTTCACAACACAACATTGGTGTCTTTTTCATCAAAAGACAATTAATCAGTTAGCAAGCCTTTAGCAGTGTTAAAACAACACTAAAGCATTTTTCTAGTGCCGCACGCACGCCATTTGTTTATCCAGCACCGGCTTTGCAAATAACGATGTGGTACAGACATGGTAGAATCCACAGACATGGTAGAGTGTGTTGCAAGATTTTATGAAAATATGATGTATTGCGATATCAGAAGCAAGTCAAATGTTTAGTTTCTTTTGTCTCATTCCTTAGAAATATAGATCCTCTACCTGATCTGGCAAACTTACATAGTGCGGTTATAGCCGATAGAGGGCCGTGAAGCGAATGCAAAAGTGCCGTTCAACCTGTTACGAGTTGATGAACCATTTTGATGAAACAATTTTGGAAACATTATTTTAAGGTACAAAAAACTCTTTAGTGTTGCTTTAATAAGATGTTTTGCTGATAGTGACAAATAAACGACTTATAGGTTTTATTTGGTCATAAAGTGCTATTGCTTTGACAATCCTGTGTAGTTGGTAACGCATATTATCCTTATGATTGGAAATTGTGACTTTAAAAGCTATGTTTTGCTTTAGCTATACTTCTATAGTGTCTATAATGTTACATGTTCAGATCTTTAGTTTCATGTCTGTCTGTGGTTCTAGACAGTTTGTTAGTTTTTGACTTCATCAAATGAAAAGAGTCAAGATTCAAGAAATTAATTTGTCAGGTACAAAAGTGCACAGGTACAAAAATATTCAAATGGGGGCTGTACAATGGAAAGAATATTAATAATAAAGTCAGTTAATTCTATAATCAAACAAGTCAGATTTGGATGTTATATATGCATGTTAAATTTAGTTTCCCAGAATGCCCTTAAATCCAACCCTAAATACAAATGCCCACCCTAAGATGACATCCTAGTAACTGTCAAATTTATCAGAGGACAATGTCTTTGAGGGTCTTAAGACCAGCCTAGACTTAAATTTCAAAGTAGTCTTTGAGAGGTCCATGTCTGTTATTGTGATGTGTGCTTGGGATACTCCTGGAAACATTTTTTGTGGCTGATGACCCAGAGGGCCACATAAGTAGGGTTGGGACAGTGGGATATGAAATGGGAATTGGAAGATCACAAGGGAGATATTCATCTCTGCCAGACACGTCACTAGCCCCACCTGGAATTGGCAGCAGAGGCCCATTACAAATGATCTCTCAGTGTAGTTCTGACAGCAATATCACCCTACTCACAGACAGGAACAAGCTACATGTGTAGATGCCGAGGACATGGAACCTCGGGCAGAGCAAAATAAAAAAGGCAAGGGCATACATTGACCTGATTGTAAAACATAAACTGGGAAAATCTCTGGACATTCTTTCCAACCACGCTAGCTTTAAATAGATTTTTTTTTTTAAATTTCATTTAAATAAATCTTGTCATTTCTGTTCATTATCTTCTCTTTCTCTTCCCATGGTCTGATCTCTCATGATTAGCCCTCCTTGTGGTATTACTAATCCAACCACTTGAATGCCCTGCTGAAAAATCACTTTATATAAACATATTGTAAACATATATTTTTTATTCCGGGAGGGGAGTAGTGTTCGCGAGTTGAAACCCAGCTGTGTTCTAACACAGCCACCTTACCACCTAGGCTCTTACATGCATGTTGTTAACTGCTGATAACCTGTCTAACGAATAACTGCTGATAGCCTGTCTAACGAATTTTATCTCCACTATTGACTTTGTTGTGGTAAGAACAAACTAGTTAATTTGCATGCATGAGTAGCCTATCGAACTTAATTTGCGCTGTGGTGCTGATAATGCTAACCTAGGGCCCGTCTACACGACGCTGTTTTTTTTTTTAAACGGTGACTTTATTTTATCGGTTAGGCCCTGTGTCTACACGACCCTGGCATTTAAGGAGGCTGTAATCTATATTTTTTGTTCTGAAGTGGGATTTTTTGAAACCGCCTGTTAACTTTTGTTAGAAAATAGATAGCAAAACCGGCAATTTTAATGACGACATAGCCCCACCCCTCAATTCAGCCACCGCATTGTCATTTAAAATGTTTTTCTAGCCTGACCAGACCCACATTAAGATGTAAGGTCTGGGAACTCACCATTGGCAGTGCTCAATCCAAGGGGCGGGATAAATGGTTGTCTTTCAAATTCCCTCTGCATGCAATAGGATAGTGCTACAACGCATGAGGCCCATGCGTTTTCCCACCAGCGGAGCTAGTTGGCTAGTTGATCAAACTTAAAAAAAAAGCTTAACTCGTTTCGCAGCCAAAGCCGATTCAAAGACCGCTGATCGCCAGCAGCAGCATCCATCTTCTTTGTTTTCAAGAAGCAGGGAATTCATGCAGAACCGTCGCAACTCTGCCATCATTATGTAAGCCCGTCCACCGTTATTTTGTGCTGTAGTAATCTTGGATTGTTCTGAATCAAGTAGCCTAGGCTAGATCAGCCGAGATCTGCTGGTTGTTCCCCACTATTGTTTTTCATTTACAAAATTAGAGTAGACATCTTTTGCCTTTCTCCTTCTCCACAGACTGTCAGACATAGCCTTATTGAGTGAACTGAATTAGACCTTTCTACAACTGATAGTGTTAAACCACATAAATCAACAAAAAAATTGGCTTTTTACCCTCTCCGAGGTCCTCCTATATTCCCTTATGCTGGGCCGCTCTAAAGTCTTCAATTTAAGTGCTGATTTCTGCTTGGATCAGCATTTTTGTCCTGGCTGTATTTATTTGTGAGGGTAGTCTTGCAACATGCAGTTTGGAATGCTCAAACATACACATTCACTGTATCTGGGTCTCTCTCCCTTCTGTCTTTGCAGGAATTATATCAACTTTCCTCCACGTTCACCCATTTGGAGCCAATATTGAGTATCTGTGGTCATATATCCAGAGGTTGGACACAAAGGCATGTTTTTTTATTATTATAATTTTAGGAACAATCTAATAGATTGTTTGAGAGAAACATCATGACAATGTAATTTAAATAAATAAAGCATAATAGCAGTGACATTGTGTGTTGTGAGACATACCTTAATAACACATTAAATAAGATAAAACAAGTATTAATTAGAGTAGTTGAAAATTAAAACAATTACGGTGTTTGTATGTAATGATTAAACAGGATTTTGACTGGGACATACAGTAGGCTTGCCTTTATCAGATTTACAGACTCATTCTCATTTCAACTGTACGTAAGTGAATACCAGTAGATTTTAGCATGTTAAGGATGAGAACACAGCTGGTTGGACTCAGAGCAACTGAAGAGGAGCTCCCCCTTGACCTAATCTCATTTAGCATAATTGCTGACAAATTTTACTGACACTTTGTCAATGCTCATCATTTTTCTGCTGAATTGAAACTACATTTGAGTATAACTGCTTTTTTTCACTTCACACCTTAGCCTCACCCTATGGGCTGACTAGGGATAAGTCAAATGCACTGTTTGTTTTATTTAAAGTGTTCTTCACTACTATATCTACAGATCTCCGCACGGGAACTTGAGCGCCTAATGTTGCGACTACCAAATATGTTCAAACAGGAGTTCAGCGGTGTGGGTGCAACATTGGAGAAACGCTGGAAGTTCTGTGGGTTTGAGTACCTGAACTCGGCATAGCACCCCCACCCCCCACCCCCCCCCATACCACTCACAACAAAGGACTGAGAGAATCAGTGGTGAAAAAGTATAAGAATCCACGGAAAATAAAAGATGTAGAGGTGATCATCAGATCATCATGGCAACACCTTATGCCAGAGTAGCCACACCCAAAGGCTAGCTAGTTGGCTTTTTGGAGACACGAAACAAATATGAGGTGTAAGGAGAATTATTTGCAAGAAATCAGGACAGATTTATTTGACTGCATTTTTTTCTGCAGACTTCTAGGCCAGTTATGTATCTCCACTGTTAACAGTCTCCTACAGCCAGAGGAAGGTATCAATGAATAAGGTAGAATTTCATTATAAATACACCATCTGCAAGCTTGGAACACTTGGTACACAGATGATGAACAATAACCCTTAAGATGTGCTATTCAAATTTTTACATTATGCAGCATAGCAGCATATTGTGAAAGGTGCCCCTAATATCGTCTCGGTAGGTGGACAATTTCCTTGCCTGAATATTTCAGAACTCACCATGCCTTGGTCTTACATGTTGTGTTGTATGTACTCATTCTAATGTGTATTCTAATGTGTTCTAATAGGTTGTTGACAATCTGTAAATAAAAACATTGTTTTTTATCCAAGAACACAATAAAGTGTTTTTAATCTGAGACATTTCCATTTCATTGGCATCCTTTTCTGAGTTCAAAGCTTGGTTGCAGTTTACATCTTCGTTGAAATCCCCCTCACAGCTTTTTTCAGACATGTTAATTTAGATCCATATTTGATCTAGAGTTGATAAACATTGGGGTTGCATGAACAGCATCCAGAACTGACGAAGTGTTCAGAATATAACAAATAGTAAATTATTCATTAAGAGGAGGGAATATTCCTTCCAAAAATGTGTTGAAATATGATTCCTTAGATATTTATGTCAAAGACTATGCTATTGAATTTGTGTCAACACATACTAATACAAATGTCTTGAGAGTTAAACCGGATTACTATGAATAGATCTTATATGGCAGAGTTGTACTGCAATAAATAGAAAATGATATCCTTTTACATGTACAGTATACACAATGCAGGTAGTCAAAAGTCAACATTCAAAAGTTTATTGAAATTTGACACCCTTTATTTCCCCTGAAATCATGAATCTCTAAACTAACCACTGCCACTGCATATCTCCACAGGTTCCCCTCTTTCATGACTGTAGAAACACAACACAAAAGTCTCTGGTTAAAGGAGAATTCCGGTGTGATATTGATCCAAAGTGTGTTGATTGTAGGATTCCAAAAATAATCCGTGGAAATGCATGGATTCCTGTTGCTGCTACTGGAGGAAACTGGAATCCATGCATTTCCACTGAATTATTTTTGGAATCTGATCCCTTATCATACCTGTTCATTCTTACTTGTCGCTCGACTTATCGTGACTAAATTCAAGATGGCTGCAAATGCTAAACTTCATGAAGATACTGTCTACATAAATCGTCTTGTAAGTAAACTACCAGTGCTTTTTCAAAGTTCTCAATGTCTCGTTTTAAATGTCAGGGCCCTCGGAAGTCTACCAATGAAGTGTGGAGATATACATTGATCCTCGTAAATGGTGTAAAACAGTGATTTATTTGCATGGCTAGCCCGATGCCGAAGCACCACCATTGAAAAAGCTGTTGGTAGCATTGGCTAACTAGCGCCAGATTTTAGAGTGCAGGGGACAAGCCGAGATGGGCTATGAGACATACGTTCACACTCGGGATCATGTTTCAACACACTTTAGGTCAATATCACACCGGAATTCTCCTTTAAAGCTCTGGTTAAAATGGGATGAGGCTGAAGCTATAAACAGGGATGCAAAGAATAAAAGGTAAAAAAGTGTGAACGATAAAACCAACCATAAGGGGATTGGGGAGCATGCTCTTCTGGGAGAATTTTAATTTAATCTGACCATAGAGCAGGATTCTGGGCAAAGTCCCAGTAGCATTTAGCAAACTCCACTTACATTTGTAATTAAATGATATGCAAGGCTTTACCTAGCATGCCTTCTAAATAATCTATTAGCATGGAAGTCGCTTCTGATGATTTTTTTTTTAGTCTTGGTGAGCTCAGGATTCTACTTTTTTAGTGACTACAACAGTGATCCTTATGTTTTTTAATATGTTTTGGCTGTTACCCTCTCTGTGCATATGGCAAAAACGGTTGTGCAGTTCCAGTTAATTGAGACTTCCTAATTATTTTTCTTTAGCCAGATATGGGCATTGTCAGGTAAGAAATATATTTTTTCAGTCATTCCCATTCCAGAGGTCCAGTGAAACAGAAAGTCATGGATTACTGCTTCAACCTTTATAGATATGATTTAACTTTTATTTAACTTAAAATGATTAAGTTAAATAAAAATAGAAAGTTTAGGTGTAAATAACTGTGGCACTTTTATTTTTCTCTAAAAACATATTTTAAAAAGAGATTTTCTTTCCACAAAATAAATTCACTTTGGATTTTCCTCATGTTTCATTGAGATATTAAGCTAAATCATCAAAAGGACTTTTAATTCCTCTTTACCAGGGGTGGCAATGATTGTTTATATATTTTTCTACATGCCTTTGTTCCTATCCAAGCTAAACACTGGCTAGTTTTCATCAAAATTCCAGTTTTTTTCCCCTAGAATTGGAGATAAAGCGTCTTTTATGAAATATGCGCTGTTTGAGCCTGTCACTCTTCTGACACTTACATTTCTGGGTCAAAGGACTTGTGTAAGATAAATATAATTTTTCTGTTCACAAAACCACAAATGTCTTTTTTTTGGGGGGGGGGGCTAAAAAACAATAATACCACATTTCTACTGCTGTCGAGCTCCATAATTCCTCCTCCTCTTGGTCGGTAACGTCTGTGTCACTATCGCCCTCTTGCCAGCGTGACTCGGCCTATCAGCCACTCCGCTCGGCCTGGCCTGGGGTGGAGATGCCTCAGATGCTCCTCAGCAAGGTGGTCAGTCACTCTTTCTAATGTTTTTGACCTGGAGTGTGCTCTCCCCTGATTGTCGTGGTCAGTCATCTTGTCTTAGGTTAGGATGAGTCCACCTTTCTACTGACTCTCGGCAGAGGAATTTCGTTCCACCTAGCTCCACTCACATCCATCTGGGATCGCTTGTTGAGAGTGATTTCGGCACCAGATTTTATGGTAGAGCCTTTAGAACGCAGGGCGGGAGTTTCATAGATGTGACGTAGCGTAGACGCGACTGTGAGACTGTTCTCAGCGTCACGGGTTGGCTTCGATGTGAGTGGTTGAAGTAGCACGTCAAAAGATGACGGACAAGTGGCTTATCCAATCATATGCAAGGATTTTTGATAAGGTCCAACTTTTTGAAACACCACTCCAATGGATCGATCCCAGATGGATGAGTGGAGCTAGGCGGAACGAAATTCATCTGGCGAGTCAGGTTAGACTCATCCAACGTTGTCTGGCGAAAATGCACCTGTTGCAATATCTTTTTCAACTTTTTCATTTTCCCCTTCAGCACCTGAGAAGTGTAGTTTCCGGGAAGTGACCTAGCGAGACTGCCACCTAGTGGTAAACCCACAAAATAAATGGCCTGGTTTTGACCTGACGTGCGTCATTGATTCAACCCAAAGCGGCAACCATCAAAAGCAGAGTTATGATAAAATGTCCAGATAGAATGTTCAATTCTATTCAGTCCCAAAATCGCACATAAGGTGTGTTACAGTGTCTATTTTCGTAAATAAAAAAAGCTAAAAACGCACCATCGCGTTTTTGGCACTCAAAGTGTTAACACGTGTTCCTTTATTGGTGCTATGTTGTGTCCTTAAATTTGTCTAACCCAGAGCTATATGACCAAAGGATAACCAGCTGCGGAACTACTGAAGTATTCAGTAACCTGTTTATATCTCTGTTAATAATGATGAATATGCAAGTTAGCAATTAAAGACCATCTAAAACATTTTATTAATCTAATACATATCAAATTCAACCTCATGCAAATAAATAGGTGTGCATGCGTGTACACATCAATGACTGTATATAGCCAATGTTACAGATATGCCTGGACAGTAGAGTTCATATGATGTGCACAACACTTTTCTGCCATTTCAACATTACATCATTCAATAGCAACCTCTGAGGCAGCATGTAATGGGTTTAATGAGCCTGTGAACTCACCCTTTACGCTCAGTACAATACAACAAAGCAGACAGTTTGATACACAATGAAAACGTTTTTAACACATTGGCCCCTTCAACATCAACAGTACGTATCACCCCATCCTTAATACAAGCTGTATTCACTCAGACTATAAGAGTCATTGGTGCTACTGAGAACTGGTGCAAAGAGTTGTTGGAAATAGGGATTAGAAATAAGAATAAGGTCCTCGAATTCAGTTCAACCTTAAGACAGCACAAAACCGAGTCAACCACGTAGGCCTGACTCAAGGAGGTCTTTTGCTTCATTGACTTTTGCTGCCAAATAGGGAGATCCACCTGTGTGAAGAAAAACAAATTTCCCATCAATGGTCAGCTTCCATCTCACAACCCAAACACCTCTCATGAAGACTTCACAAGGAATAAGGAAAATACAAATACTTTGGATAGGCTAGATCTAAATGAGCCAGATTCATCTATCTACAGTATATAGCACATGTAACATTAGTAACCTACACCTTTAAGGATGTATCCATAGGGTAGCCAGTTGCTTGAGCCGCCAAGAACTGACATTGCTTTCAAGGGCGCCTAGTAGCCTAATAACTAGTCAGAGGTTATTATGGCCCATCCAGTTTCACTTCACATATTACATATTATATTGATGTAGCCTATTTAAAACATTAACTTTCTTCCCAGTGTTTCCTCTTCATTTTGTAGCGGTGGCCACTGCTTCAGAATTAGGGCAGACACACAATATTGTCTGGACGCATGGTAGGCTAAATGCCCTCCACTGGCTGCAGATAATTGCAGTTTAACAATAAACAGCATTGCTAATCCAAGGTACCCATCTAGTTTTATTCCATAAATATATTGTTTATATAGGCGTTAGTGGCATACGCTATCAAGAGCTTCCATGTGCTACGCATGTTTGTCAACATCACCATAACTGCGGGTACAATTTTTGCACAACTTGGTGGAAAGGTGTAGCACAGGCTAAGGAAAATCCATTCACTTCTGGAGCTGATTGTATTCAAAGTATTGCCCATACCGTAGCCTATTAGCTCGCAACAACAGCGAAAATGAAACTTGGAGAGTGGATGTGTCATTAAATGTGCATTTAATCGTGATTAGATGCAGGAAAAAAACAACTGGTAGCAACGAAGGTAAATGAGATCAAAGCAATTTTGCAAATGTGGGGACGACACAAAACTTGGCCAAAAACATTTTGAATGCACTTGCGGTGATAGCCTAGTAATGTGAATTCCAGACTATAACAGAATATATATATAGCAGTGACGTGATTTAATGCTTGGGGTAACGTGACATGAGAAATAGAAGATGGGCCTGTCTTTAGTTCCTGAATCCTGTCCCTCTCAAGCAGAGCCTGCATCATGTGCCTGCATAATTTTGATTATAGGCCCCTTATCTAATTACTAGGGCTATTTATTCTTCTAGTTTGTTCTTTGCCAATAGATCTCCAACAATACATGATACAGAGCCCTCCCTTATGTGAAAGGGGGAATTGTATAATACTAATAATAAAGAAGACATTTGTGTCTTTGTGATCTGATTTTTTTTGTAAACATCAAACATGTTGCGTAATAAATATTTGCATGAGTATAATGGTATTTCAATAAATTGAGATTTGCTACTATATTACCCACTTGTTGTAAAGCATTTTTATTTGGAAAAAGATAAGAACTGCCCTTTTTTCACTTGAGCCCCTGCCCCCCAAAATGTCTGTGCACGCCCCTGTGCCACATGCAGACATTTTCGGATGACACTGCAATTGTGGGGTGTATCAGGGATGGACTGGAGGACGAGTACAGGAACCTGGTGGATGACTTTGTGCAATGGTGCAGGCTCAACCTTCTGCAGTTGAATGCAACAAAGGCCAAGGAGATGGTGGTGGATTTCAGGAGATCTAAGCCCACCTATGCTGCCAGTCTCCATTGAAGGGGTCAATGTGGAGGTGGTCAGCACATATAAGTACCTGGGGATATACATGGACAATAAACTGGACTGGTCAGCCAACACAGATGCACTGTATCGGAAAGGGCAGAGTCGGTTTTACTTGCTGAGGACACTGCGGTCATTCAATGACTGCACCAGTCTGTCATGGCCAGTGTCCTCTTTTATGCTGTGGTGTGCTGGGGAGGCAGCATTAAGAAAAGGGATGCTGGGCGACTGAACAGGGTGGTAAGGAAAGCTGGCTCTGTTGTTGGCATTGAGCTAGAGTCACTCACAACAACTGTGGAGAAACGGACCATGAGCAGGATTCTGGCAATCATGGACAATGACCGCCAACCACCAAGCAAGTTCAGTGGCAGACGTCTGTCACCGTCATGCTCAACAAACAGGTCCTTAGTCCCCAGGGCCATCCAACTTTTCAATGCCACACAGGAGAGGGGAGAAATGGACTTTTCAGCATGAGCCTGTCTCTCTCTAGCCTGGAAAATCCAGACCCTGATAATCTAGAAAGATTAAGGGTCTGGCAAAGAACAATGTAATGGCCCAACTCGAGGGGCGGCAACAAGCATGCATTTAAAAATCTCACTGCACGCAATTGGATAACACTAGACCATGTTTACTCTGAATTATTTCTGACTTTGACGCAATCGGATAACACTACGACCAATGTGTACTGTCCTCCAACGTTGCAGTGCTGTCTTCATCAGTTTAGCTGGTTTTCTGGAATGTTGGGGTAAAGGTAACGTGCATCATTGCTTTTTGCCAGAGTGTCTCGCAGAGACAATTCCATTGTGCTCTCGCGAGAACTCTGGATTTCCAGGGTAGTCTCTCTCAGCCCCTACCATCATATCACTTTGTCTGCTGTCCACTATATACTATACTATAGGCTATATTAGCCCTTCCACACAATCTGAACAACCTTATAACTTATTCCGTTACATATTCTTCTTGAAGTATATTCTTTTTCTTGTTTGTTAAGCAATTCTATTGGGTTTACATTCTTGTCTTTTAGTCATAGTTAATATTTAATAACAAAGTTATTGCACTGTTCAATCCCTTCACTTTTGCACTGCCTCCATTGCACACTCTCTACCATAGCACCTTATCATGGTCAATGCATCACATGATCAGTCCATACCAGACCTTTGTAATCACTTCACATGTTCTTTAATTTTTACATTTCTGTGAGTGATTTTTATGTGTGCGAGATATATGTGTGTGTGTGTGTTTGTTGTGTTAAGGTTGTGTAAGCACCGCTCCATCTCTCCCGCACCGTTTTGGTTGTTGCTTTGATTATTCACTACACCACATTATACTGATTGCTTACACTTCCAAATCCAACACCACTACTGACTTTACTTAACCTACTCTGTTAAGTTCTATTCATTTAAATAAATGTAATATATATTAAATAATAATTACAATTATTATTAAGATAATTATAATTTTATAATATAAAACACGCACGCATGGGTTTCTGTCAGGCACAACCAAACTGGCCAAACCTCTTCCACAGCTTTGCTCAGGTCAGGGGCATAGTGGGTTATACATTAGCTGTGTCAGAGCAAGCAGGTGCTGTAGAAAAGAGAAAAGGCAGAGAAGGCATCTATGCCCATCATATGTCCCTAGAACACTCTTAAACATGGATGCAGTGCTGTAATGTTAAGCCAATACAGAGTTTACTTTATTGAGGACTTGTTCATTATTCATTCAGTTTCATATTGGCAGCAAAAACTCCCAAACCATTTCAATGACACTTTTTACCAGTATTAAAATTAGCTTTATTAAAGAGGAAATCCTTTCAGATTATAAATCCCATGCCTATTCATTGCAATTTCTTGGAGAGGTAAATGTCTATGGACCCATATTTCCAAAAGCCAATGGTGTACAACCCAAACCTGCACCCTTCCAACAATTGGTCCTCTGTCTTATCAGAATCCCAACATCCATCTACCTCCCTACACACTGCACAGGAAATAACGATGAAGTTGAAGTAAAAAGAAGGGAGCTTTACCACTGCTGTAAATGGTACAAAAGAGGTGTGTGTGACATGATATGAAGATTACATTAACACTGCTGTAAATGGTACAAAAGAGGTGTGTGTGACATGATATGAAGATTACATTAACACTGCTGTAAATGGTACAAAAGAGGTGTGTGTGACATGATATAAAGATTACATTAACACTGCTGTAAATGGTACAAAAGAGGTGTGTGTGACATGATATGAAGATTACATTAACACTGCTGTAAATGGTACAAAAGAGGTGTGTGTGACATGATCTGAAGATTACATTAACACTGCTGTAAATGGTACAAAAGAGGTGTGTGTGACATGATCTGAAGATTACATTAACACTGCTGTAAATGGTACAAAAGAGGTGTGTGTGACATGATATGAAGATTACATTAACACTGCTGTAAATGGTACAAAAGAGGTTTGTGTGTGATATGAAGGCTACATTTGGCCTCTCCGTTAGCTCAGTGCTGGGAGGAGGTGAAGACATTTATTTGGTCCCCAACCACCAAGGCCCAACCCCCCACTCCACTGCAGGAAGCTTCCCTCTTCCCTCAAGCTCTTATCTTTGAAACAGTTTCTCATTTCAGTGAGCGAAATTCAGACGGTGATATGGAGTAATGGCTACGGCTAGCACATGCTATAGACATCTCTCAGCTCAGTGAGCGGGGGAGGGGGAGATTATTAACCTTGACTAGATTAAACGGGCCAACACTCTAGCCAGCCATAGCCTTCCAGCAGTTAAGGGGCAATATACAAGACCTGCTGATTAAGCCAACAGTTATTTGAACAAACCCCTCCCCCTTTTCAGCTTTCTTGTATTGTCAATGCCATCATTTCTAAATGGCATCCCACTGGGACGCTTTTGAATGTGTCTTTTCAAGGACAGTTTAAGACAGAAGCTGGTTGAAAAACTTCAGTGGGGGGATTTCTATTCTCCAAAGTGTACAATGACACTGGGCTTTAAAAGCCCTTCTGTAAAAATACCATGCTACATGTATGTCTTCAGTGCATGGAGTAAGGGTAGAACGTAGCTGTGGAGAACTAAATATATTGCCATTAAGCTGCTTACTGTAGCTTATTTACACCACAACAGTGTAGAAATTGGCTTAAGTACTCTGACTTTACCACATATGGGACTTAACACACAGAGGAAGCATAACGTTTAAATATTTGCACATTTAGGAATCATCGATACTCAAATGATCTGGACTTTTCTTTCAAATTGCATCTACTTTCAACCTGTAATTTACAGAGAGAATGTTATTTGGGACATGTTGGTTGACTTATGGTAAACCATAATGTAATATGTGAGTAAAACACACCTTTGTCTGGGTGATTCAGGACCATGATCCTCCTGTGAGATTCTCGCAACTTTGCTTTTGTGGAAGTTGGACTGTGGAACAGAGTAGGCAAAATATGAGAGAGGAGCACGGTTCCATCTAGTGGTGAAAGCATGAAATTATTAGATTGATTATTTTTCACATTTTCCCAGCAAATAAAAACTACTGTTTAAGACAGAATAAGTGTGCGCTGGAGGTCAGGGTGTCCCAGGAATTGTCAATCAAAAATCTAAATTTAGTTATAAGTAAATCAGACTGCTGAGCTCGGCATACATGATTAAGTATTACTAGGGTGACCAGACGTCCTGAGCAATTCGGGACAGTCCCGAAATCTAAGCGTTTATCCCGAATCCCGAATCCAGCCCTAATTGTCCCGAAAATTATACTCAATCAGAATAGTGAGTAGTTATTTTCTGATAAACATTAAAAACTGTCCGTAGAGAGGTCGAGTCGACTGCATGCAGCCCCCGACGGCAGCTGGATGCAGCCCCGGCTACTTTTTTTCTTTTTTGACGTTCTATAATTAGGCGCGAATATGCACTGATTTTAGCTAATTTTAATTTATTCCTTGACATGGCTGATGTACCGGAACCCCAACACGCCGCTAAAAAGCAAAAGCGTCTATGCAGGTACCGGGAGGAGTGGGTGGGGAGGTACCCGTGGATTGACAAAGCCTTAAGCGACGAGATGAAAGCATTCTGCAAAGTGTGTAGAAGAGAGTTTGGTGTTTCTCATTGAGGGGAGGCAGATGTTAGACTACATGCTAGCAGCAAGCTACACTGTGCCAACACCGCGACAGTAAAGACCAACACGTTAGGCTATTATCCTTATTCTGAAAGGTCTGATTTGCACTGTTACGCAGTCATTGTTTTTTTTTTCCCCACAATGACATTTTGAGTTCATGATTTCTCTGTTGTATTTTGAGGCAGACTTGATGTTTGAATAAAAATGTGTTTTGGTACAGGTTTGAAAATTCATTATCTTTTATAATAGTCTATGACACATCATACAAATGCACTTGATCCTCAGTAACGGGGTATTTGTAATAATGTTGAATGATCACTTCTAAAGTGTTTACTGTAAACTGCCTCTTAAAAAGTTGTAAGTGGGTCATTCCATGTGAAAACAGCCAATATCGGGGTATCATGTACATGGTACCTCTCAGATTTTGCTGAAAAGCGGTGAAAATATGCCTTATGTTACCAAACAAGGGAATCTGAAGTTTCAGGTCAATATCTCAAATGGTTTGCCCGTGGCGTCCATTTGAATTTCTGGTGCCACGGCCCTAATTGACACATTGGAATTTCACATTTCGTCCTTTGCCATTTTTGGAAGCCCATAACGTCTGTTCTAATAGTGGTAGAAGGCTGGAAACTGGTGTGGTAGTTCACTGTAGCCTGTACTACACAATTCTGGAGGCAGAATCAACATTCCTTACTGTTTGGGTGAGAGGTGGGTCACCAAAGTCATAAAAAATGTTGACGGCATGTGTGATTTTTCACTTTTTGGGTGGCCGTAGCACCACAATTAATGATCATATTTATTCTAAACAGGATTATTTGTTATATGTGGGAACCTTGCTCTTGCCAAAATTAATTTGAAGGGTATGGTACCACTGGTGGGGGTTTCATGGGGGTCCAAAAACCCTCTCCGGCAGAGGTGACTCTTAGAATCCCATATTTGGACTCCAGGGTTTCCTGCAGCACTTTGCAGTCAAGGCGGCCGCCTTGGCAAAACAAGCCTGCCGCCTTAACTACGTCGTCAAAAAAAAAAAAGTGTTACTTTGTCCCGTTTTCTCCCTTTGATTCCAAACCGTGACCAACGCCAATCTCCCTTCTCCGCAGAACGCATTAAAAAATAAGAAGAAACGAGTCATGAATCGAAAAATAATCAGATTTTATAATCTTTACATATGTGATATGCCTCCGAATCAGAGATAGTGAGCGGAGCCGAGCGGTGCAAATATCTCGCTCCTCGTTCTCAAAAATCAGTCAAATCGCGAACAGCCACAGCTCCGTTTAATTGTCAGGTGTGATGAAATGCGTTCATATTCCACTTTTTATGTCATAAACGTTGCAGGCCTATGGAAAGGTTTTGTGGTAGGGTTGTCCAATGATCAAGTTGTTGCTTCAATTTGTGTTTTCATTTATGAATTTAACCGATGCTGGGTTCATCCGTTTGGCGCAAGTTTAAAATATTTAGCCGACTGCGTGATTTGTCATTTTCGTTCTTTTGGCAATTAATCCCGACTGATCCCTTTAGTTAACGTTGCCAAGCTTGTTTGTTGTTGCACTATCAGTGTTGCAGTCTTTTAAAATAAATGTTCTGAGTGAAATATATTGCCGTTGCTCTTAGTTCTTTGGGACCGGGAGCTAAATTGACCTGACACGAATTTGACCGAGCTTGCCCGAGTAAACAGCCACCTGCTCTCAGCACAGTGTTGACTTGCGTGTCTAGTCAGACGCGCAAGACTGACAATAGACGGGCCTAGGCCCGTCCAGGCCCATCCGTGCCTACGTGTATGCTTTCTAAATTATTTAGAAATAAATAATCTAAACTCCATCCCCATCAACGAACTTAGGCTATATGGCCAATTATCTTTGAAATTTAACGGTCTTGGTTTTATTAGTGGGCATGCCTCAGACTCATGGTGTGAGCGGTATGGGAGCGGAACAGAGCGGCCACTCCGGCCTCTAAATTAAAAGCGTTCAGCTCCAAATTCCATCCATATTACACAAAACTATAAAATGATCTAAACTTCATTCACTCTCGGTGTAAAGATCAGGACAGACTTGCCGAACAGGCTGCAGGTCAACAGTCTGACAGCCTGCATGAAGATAAGCATTAATGGTCCAATAGTAAAACAGTGCAATTACCAAAGGGCCCTTAAAATGATCTTTTTAAAGCCAAGGAGGGTGGCTTGTAACAATGCTAGTTGTCAGCTCTGCCATAAGTAGTGACTGATCACATTTGCACATTTTGTTGTTTTGCACTTTCTTTTGCACTTGTTCTATAGTTTGTAATAGTCTTTGTTAAAATTGCACAAATTACACAAACATTTTGAAATATTTGTATACTGTTGTATAGTTTGTTTGGTGTTGTTACTTTGTTCTTTGTTAACTGTTATTTTGAGAAACTGGTTATTTATTTATAATGTAGTGTTTAATAAATAATTGTTACAGAGTCTGTAGTGTATCGCACAAACAAGACACCAACACCCACACCCCTCCACCGATGGCAAGATACCAGAACCCCCCCCCAGGACCTACAGTAGGACCTACCACCTTGACTAACACATTTCCTGCGGGAAACCCTGGACTCCCAAATGACCATGTGAGCACTTGATGATCCTAATGGGATTTATACCAGATAAAGATACATATTTGTTCTTTCTTTTAATGAAATAACATTTTTGACTATGAAGCTCCATAATATGAATTTTATTCTTCATAATGCACCATTTTGGACATTTTTCCAAATTCCAATGTGTCAATTAGGGCCGTGGCACCCGGAATTCAAATGGACGCCACAGGCAAACTGTTATTATTGACCTGAAACTTCAGATTCCTTTGTTTGGTAACATAAGGCGTATATTCACCGCTTTTCAGCAAAATCTGAGAGGTGTCATGTACATGGGTGGCTGAGTTGGCGTAGAATGACCCAAGTGTGTTTCCCAAAGAACCCCATACATGACCTGAATTGATAAGTTAGTTTCCATATATCACTATTTGTACTCTTAAGGAGAAATCCAGTTATACTTCTCCGTTTCTCAAGGTCACCGAGTACTGTCAGTACAAAAAAATGGAAACAACCGGTTTTACCTAGCTCCAGTTGCTAGTTTCAACAGCTAAAGCAGCCAGGCAGCTACAGCACTACACTTTGGGGGCATGAACGTAAGGGACACGGACATGTCCCCAGAGTGTAGCACTGTAGCTACCTGCTTCCCCCCCTCACCACACATCATGTCATGTCAAATCATGCCTTAACGTATTTCATTCTCACAAGTATCATAGATACATTGCAAATGCCTTCTAACCCTCTACGGTATAGAGTTGCCATATGGCAGCAATTAATTCATCTTAGTTTTTCTAATAGGCAGTGGGAAAAACCTGTTTTAATATTTATATGTGAAGCTGCGAAGGCACCTCTTCCTATTATTATAAGATATATATTATATAGAATCCTACACGTCTTTCTTCCACCATGGGAGTCTATGGCAGCCCATAGAACCGTCTAGTAAAAAGTTGTGAAATTTGAGACACTGATTTGAGAAAGTCCCATGATTGATTTCACCAAGATTCATATCTGCACCTAGAGTGCTCTAGCGCCACCACCAGGTCAAAGTTGGACATATGTTTTGTAACTTCTTACTCGTATGCCTGATTTTCAAAAGGTATACTGTTGAAACCCTTAGATCAAGCAGAGTTCAATGTACACCATAAAGTCATATTGGATAATCCGACATATTGGATTTTATCAATAGTGATTTTTTTTACCTAATACCAAGGATGAGGCTGGCTTCACGCTTAGTCATCTTCTGCTCAAACCCTCCTTTGTAGTATGTAGAGAATGACTGATGAGGAAAACAGAAGAATAAGAGGAGCGTTCACATGTATGTCAGCTACTCACACTACCCCACCACATCTAAATAACAATGGAACATTTTCAGCAGGATGTTGCGTGGCATGATGCAGGTAGTCAGAGTAAAACACCAGAGCATATTGTACAAACTTGATTTTAAAAAAATCCTTTCAGATACATTTGGTTTATCTGAACCAGGGCTTTGAACCAATTTTTTCCCCCAATCGGTTCGTTCCGAACAGAAACGGAATTATAACGTTTCCGGTTAGGAGTTCCACCAATAAATTGACGTTCCCGAACCGGTTAGAACAAAAAAATACTGTTCCCGGAACAGTTAATTTCGTTCCTGTCAGCTGTTTAATGCTATAGAATTATGTCACATCTTTCTCATCCAGCTTAAACCAAATGTAATAATATTACAACCATTATTAAATAATAATAATAATAATAATAATAATAATAATAATAATAATAATAATAATAATTATTATATTATTAATAATAATAATTAAATAGGCCTACAATTATTTCAAATGTGTAGTTTATTGTTAAAAGAGAAAATGTCCACACAAACGTAACAACATTATTAAGACACGTGGTTATGCCACTCGGGCAACAACAAATTCCAACTGTCGGGGGGAAAGGCCATCCAGTAGGCCTACTCATACCGTAACAAGCCATCTGTGCATTAGGCAAACAGAGGTGTTGGCGCCATTTAGCCAAATGTTCGCTAGTCCATCATTAACGTGGAGTCGACAAATATAGCTATTGTTATTGTGTTTGGAATGAGCGTTTTAATTAACGATGGATCGTAATTTACCCCTTATTTAAAATGTGGAGTGGAGACTTTGTAATCCACCGCTCTCTCTCCATACAGTCAGCGAATGTCTGATGTGATGTCACACAGGAAGTGAACCTCAGCCGTCATGGTAACGTGCGCAGGAAAATAATTACTTTTTTTTTTTAGGCAACGAAAACTTTGGGGAACGAAATAAAACCGGTATTAACCGGTTACCATTATTTTTCAAAATAAGTGTTCCTGTTCCAGAACATAAAAAATAATAACGTTTCCGGTTTCGTTCCTGTTCCCTGTAAAATACAAAAAGTTCCCGGTTTTCGTTTTCGTTCCTTGAACCGGTTCAAAGCCCTGATCTGAACCTAATCTTTGATTGATGACAGTAGTACAAATATGTCAGATATGTCATTACACAATTAATTAGATTAATTTCACCTTATAATAAACGTATAACTTAAAATAATTGCATGGCAAATACATGGATAAGGTGACAGAGGAACAGAAAAGCCAAATGCTGTGCATCTCCAAGTTCAAACAGAAGTGATACTAAGAGGCAGCACTGCCTAGTGGAGAGCTGCACATACTGTATCCAGTGCTAAAAGGCTGTTACATGTCCCACTGTTACCTGTTGATGGGGTCATAAGTGTTATGACCAGGGATGTAAACACGTGTGGTGAAAAAGTAGAGTAAAACAACCCCCGCATACATTTTCTTAACTACTATTAGAGCTATAGCAGACATGTCAAAGTCAAGGCCCGCGGGCCGGATCCGGCCCGTGAATGAATTATCTACGGCCCCCGGGATGATATTTGATTAGTATTAGAACCGGCCCGCAGGCCACAGGCCGCCGGCTGCTGTTTTGCACTCACCAATACTCCACTCCCCACAATGCAACGGTAGCCCGCACAAACTCTCTGCGTCGCCGCAAGTGGGCCTCGGCTTCATTATTCATCAGTATTCAGTCAGGGCAGACGTCAACTTTCAGCTACCCCCCTCCCCAGTGTTGTGCCTGAACATGTTCATTGAACGAAAGTTCATGAACTCGTTCATATTTTGAGCGAACGTGAACTGAACGTACTGTATTGCCTGATGAACGTTACTGTGAACTTGTTCATTCTGGTGTCTGTGAACGGCACGCTCTTTCAGTTTAACTTCGTTGAATAGGGTGCCAGATTTCTACAGAGCCTTCCACGCGAAAACCCGGCTAAAATACACTGTAAAAAGGCCTTAATATGGCAGCATGCAGGTCACCATTTGTCAAATTATGGGCCACGGTCTGCAATGTGGACAATGGTCTGCAGAGTGAAATTATTCCGGGCCATCGTCTGATAATTTGCGCTAATTGATCAAGGAGCTGCGGACAGAAAAAGAAAACAAACATTTCTGCAATTAGGAAATACTTGTTTGGTGTCATCAAACATAGAGGCATAGAATTAAGTCGGTATGGCGTTTATTCAATGCATGCGTGTACCGTTGGTAGCAAAGCTAAGCTTCAACCTATTGGAAGGCTATTTAATTATGAAACGACATTTAATAGAATGACGTGGATTTATGCAACTTCCATTAAAAAACAGAGCACAGACTATATAACACTGTTTGGCATTAAGTATTAAAGTCAGCCAAAAGCTATTAATTAGTCTTAGTTAAAGATAGTTAAAGATCTCCAGATCAGTGATTTACGCATGATCTGATCCGCCATTTACCATTCACAAAAGCTGGTATTGTGTTTCCTGAATCCTTACATTCAGGCATTCAAATTAAATGTAATTAAATAGCATATATCTATATATATATTCTATCAGTGTATGATGCTTGCATGAGGGAAACATCCCAAAACAACGGCACCCATATAATTGCTGTTGTTTTGAGAAGTATTTCTCATGCAAGCATCATGCAACAATGCAAAAACAATGAAACTATTGTAGGCTTAATTATATTTTACATTAGTAAAGCAGTACTCGGATGTCCATGTTTTCACAAACTTTTGTGAACAATCTTAGCACTTTGTTACGACCCTGTGGGTCTTGTTTATTATTTGTGTTTGTTACTTTTGTTGTGTGTTCTTCTAGGCAGATTGGCGCAGCTGAGGGGTGGTGTGAAACCCTATGACGTCAGGGTAGCCCGGCCCTTTAAAAGGGGGCTGACGTCATTGAGCTCTCTCGCTGACTAGCTGTGGGGATCGTTCGTTGCCACCGTCGCTGCCGCACATCGCTGCCACTAGGGCCAGCCTCGGGCCTTGCCCGAGCAACTTGCCGTCATCTCTCTCACTCCCTGGGGGGTGAGACCAGAGTGAGCCTTGGCGCGCCGAGGCCTACTGTGTAGGCCGTGTTTTTCTTAATTTAGACATTTTTCCATACTGGTTTTTTTTGTATTAATAAATACACCATTTTCTTAAGTTTTGTGTCTGCCCGTTTTTTGTTATATCCCACAAGCCCTAGACCGGGATGTAACAAATGGGGGCTCTATCCGGTTTTTTTTGTTCCCAATTTAGCAACTTGGGCCTAAATTTCCCCCCCCTCCAGTTTTTGTATCGCTTTAGTCGTGCCGTCGTATTGTTTTGGATGTGGTAACAGTCTTTTTTTTAGGAAGCGCGCTTGCGACCAAGAGGCTCTGGTGAGTTAGTGTTTTGATTATGTTTTTGATTTGGTGGTGGTTTTGTGAAGCAATCCCGGGGGGAGGTTCATTGCGAACCTCCAATTGGTAAGCTTCGAAGATAATTAGGTTTATTTTAGTTTAAGGGTATTAGGGTCCAGAGCTTCGCCCATTCTGGGTTATTGGTTAGAGCGATGCTTTAGCGCAATTGGGCAGACTAACATTATATTTTTGTTTTTTGCTAAAGTTCGTTTTTTTCGCTTGTGTGCGTCTGGTGGCGACTTCTTAGTCAAGTGCCTTTGTTTAACTACAAAGCCCGTGTGTTTTTTTTCGTGGCATTAAGTGGCAAATGTTTGATCGTGGCTTTTGAGGTTTTTTTTCCTCTGCTCGGTGGCTGTTGGTCCGAGCATTCGTTTTTGGGTTAGAGGGGGTAGCCTAGAAATTAGATAAGCCTTTTTTGTGAACGACGGAAATTGGTCGTTATTTGTTCAATTTGACTACCGCAGACTGAGTTAATTCGGCTATATTTTTCGTCAGTGTTTGTCCCAATGTCTGCGGTTGAAGAATTTATTAAAAGTCCTTCCGAGGATCTTTTGCCGGGCTTGCACTAAGGACCAATTAGAAAAAAATTGCAGAGCATTTTTCAATCACACTTACTTGAGGAGGACAAGAAGCGTAAGGAATTGCTCCTTAAAGCTGTGGGTTTAGGTTTAGTCGTTAAAAATATTCTGCCTGCTAGAGAAGGTATAGTTTCTCCTGTGTTGTCATCTGCGAGCAATGCTTCTGATCGGGAACTGAAAATTAGAGAGTACTCCTTTGAAGAGCAAATTACAGTTAGAAGCGGCACGATAACGTGCTGAAAGGGAAAATCGGGTGGTTAAAGAGAAGGAATTGGATAAAGAACTTGAAATTAAGAAATTAGAGATTCAGCACGAGCTTGATTTAAAAAGGTTAGAGCACGAAGCGGCTGAGAATGAGCGTCAGCGCGAACACGAACGCGATGAGCGTAACTTTCTTCTAAAAAAACTTGAGATGGAATTGGAGGATAAGAGACTTACCATCGCTCAGCCAGTTCCTTCAGTTCCCTCTCGAGATTTAAGTCACTCTCCTGTTCACTCCCCTGTTCATTCTCCTGTTCATTCTCCTGTTCGTCCTTCTGCTTTAGGCCTAGGCCTATTGTCGGCTCATGTGGGATCGGGTTCTGCTGCTCCGATGGGCGAGATTGACACCGCGCCTTTACTCTCGGCTCCTCTGAATACGTCAGATGCGTCTGATGTACATGCTCCTGCACCGGCTCCTATAAGACATCCCGATTATGTCCTTCCATTTGCTCCTGGTTTTCCTTTGCCATTGCCTCCAGCTCAACCTTTTGATGTGAGTCGCAACACTCGAATGATTCCGCCTTTTAATGAACGTGAAGTGGAGAAATATTTCACGCATTTTGAAAGGGTTGCTATTACATTGAAATGGCCGGCTGAAGTCTGGACGTTGTTGTTGCAAACGGTCTTGACTGGCAAGGCACAGTCTGTGTATTCTGCCCTTACAGTGCAACAAAGTTCGAGTTATGATACTGTGAAAGCGGCAATTTTAAATGCGTATGAGTTAGTCCCTGAAGCCTATCGTCAGAGATTTCGTGGCCTTCGCCAAGTCCGACAGGCTTACGTTTGTGGAATTTTGCGCGAGAGAAAGAGAATGCATTTGATAGGTGGTGCACTTCACACGTGCACACACCAGAGAACATCTTCGTCAAGTAATCTTGCTAGAAGAATTTAAAAGCTGCATTCCAGACTCCGTGAGCGATGTATATAAATGACCAAAAGGTAACAACATTGGCGCTAAGCTGCTGTCTGTGCAGGCGAATTTGTTCTCACGCACAAAACCTCTTTCAATTCCTCCTCTTCTCGGGCGTGACACAGCTCAGCCTCCCAGTTCGCAGCAGAGCTGGAGAAAATTCCAAGTCTGACAGTCCACCGCAGAAGATTGAGTCGGGAATGTTTTTATTGCCACGAACTTGGTCATCGTATTGCAGTATGTCCTGTTTTAAGAATGAAGAATTCGAAACCCCCTCCGAAGCAAAAATATTCGAAAGGTTCCGGTTTTGTCTGTCCTTTAGTTCAGTCAAATTCGAAAATCGATCCAGTTTATGAGCCGTTTGTTTCCGTAGGCATGGTCTCATTAACGGGGTGTGAGCAAGATAATATTCCTGTTCAAATGCTAAGAGATACAGGCTCCGCTCAGAGTTTCATACTGGCTTCTACGTTATCATTTTCTGATGAAAGTTATTGCGGTTATGACGTACTAGTGCAGGGAATTGACATGGGAATTTTGAAGGTTCCATTACACACTGTCCATATTAAAAGCGAGTTAATTTCTGGTTTTGTCAAAGTAGCTGTTTGTTCCCAGTTGCCCATGGATAGCATCCATCTCCTGATCGGAAACGAACTTGCACATGAAAAAGTAATTCCTCTTCCTGAAGTCGTTTCGAACCCGTCTGAGCACACTGATGTAGATCCTAGCCTATCTGAAGTCTTTCCAGTGTGTAGTGACTTCGTGCTCAGGCACGTAAGTCCAGCTCTGCCGATTTATCGGATTCATTTATGTCATTTGACAATCCAGTTGTGTCTTCTCCCGAATCTTCGGATTCGGCACGTCGGTCGCTGTCCACGACAGAGGGTGCTGAAATTCCAAAATCACCTCGTTCCCTGTCCACTTCCGGAGGTGCTGAAATTTCGAAATCTTTTCTGTTTCTGCCTGTTGACAGGGAGCTGCTCTGTCGTGAACAAAGAAAAGATCCGTCTTTAGCTAAGTGCCGTGCTACAGCTGCAGAAAAGGAAAAAATAGCGAAGAAATCAGTGGCATATTATTGGGAAGATGGCTTGCTAATGAGAAAGTGGATTCCCTCTCAGAGTGAGGATTTGGGTTGGAATACTGCTTATCAGGTGGTTGTTCCTGCTAAATTTCGGCTGCACGTGTTAACACTGGGGCATGACCATGATCTTGCAGGTCATTTAGGGATCAAGAAAAGTTACCATCGTATCCTGCGTTATTTTTTTTGGCCTGGCCTAAAGTCTGGCGTAGTGAGACACTGTCGTTCGATGCCACCGCTGCCAAATAGCAGGGGAAACCAAATCAGGCTATTCCACCCGCTCCACTTCACCCGATTCCAGTCATTAGTGAGCCATTTGAACGTATCATTTTAGATTGTGTAGGACCCTTGCCTAAGTCAAAATCTGGGCATCGGTTCCTGTTGACCATTATGTGTGCCGCTACTCGTTACCCAGAGGCTATTCCGTTGCGCTCGCTTAAGGCGAAGCCAGTTGTGAAAGCACTTATTCGTTTTTTCTCGACCTTTGGGCTGCCAAAAGTTGTTCAAACAGATCAGGGATCCAATTTTCTGTCTCGCTTGTTCAAGCAGGTGTTACAGGAGTTGTCCATCAAGCATGTGATATCCAGTGCATACCATCCAGAGTCACAAGGGGCTCTGGAGCGGTTCCATCAAACCCTGAAGTCTATGTTGCATTATACTGTTACAATTCTGCAAAACAGTGGGATGACGGCCTCCCATTGTTGTTGTTTGCTGTGCGTGAAACGACTCAGGAGTCACTAGGTTTTAGTCCCGCTGACCTGATCTTTGGACACACTGTTCGAGGTCCGTTAAAATTGTTGCGTGAACAGCTGGGGTGTGAGACCACTGCTCACAAACAAACTAACATCATGGAGTACGTCAGCTCTTTTCATGAGCGTTTACATAGTGCTTGTGCATGTGCTCAAAAAGCTTTGTCTTCGGCTCAGTCAAAGATGAAGACTCGTTATGACCGTAAGTCTGTGCACCGGTCCTTCCAGGCTGGCGACAAAGTTTTACTATTTCTGCCAGTGGCTGGCTCCGCTCTACAGGCTAAGTTCTCAGGGCCTTACAAAGTAGAGTCCAAACTTAGTGAGACTGATTATGTTATTTGCACGCCTGAGAGAAGGCGAAAAACTCGTGTATGCCACATTAATATGTTGAAGCCGTACATTGCTAGAGAGTCTGAGACAGAGGTGGACGAGTGTCCTGTGTCTGTGGGTTTTGTGGTTCCTGTGGTCTCCTCCTATTCCCCAGAGGAGGATGGCATAACTTTTCGTGATGTCCCTGTGTCTTCTCCTAGGCTTCAGAATTCTGAGATTTTAAAAGATTTGAATGACTTTCTCGCTCATTTGTCAGATACACACGCTAAGGATATTCAGCTGCTGATACAATCAGTTCCAGGTTTATTCTCAGATATCCCTTCGCAGACTAATGTCCTTAGTCATGACATTGATGTGGGTGACCATTCCCCTATCAAGCAACACGCATATCGCGTGAATCCGACAAAGAGAGCCATTATGATTTCTGAAGTCCAATATCTCGTTGATCATGGGTTTGCTGAACCTAGCTCGAGCTCTTGGAGTTCCCCGTGTATCTTAATTCCAAAACCCGATGGAACATTTCGTTTCTGTACTGATTACAGAAAAGTGAATGCAGTGACCAAGCCAGACTCCTTTCCTCTGCCACGCATGGAAGACTGTGTGGATAGAGTCGGCTCAGCACGCTTTGTCACCAAGCTTGACCTGCTAAAGGGATATTGGCAGGTTCCCTTGACATCTCGTGCTGCAGAAATCTCTGCATTTGTTACCCCAGACTGCTTTATGCAGTATTCAGTCATGGCATTTGGACTCGCATCGCCTGCTAGTTTCCAACGCCTGATGGGTATCGTCTTAGCGGGCGTACAGAATTGTGAGGTGTACTTGGATGATATGTGCTACATTCGTTCTCTTGGCCCAGTCACCTTGAGCTTATCCACACTGTGTTTCATCGTCTGCAGGATGCCTCTCTGACCTTGAACTTGGCCAAGTGCGAGTTTGGTAAGGCTACTGTGACCTACTTGGGCAAACAAGTAGGCCAAGGTCAGGTACGTCCTGTAGAGGCCAAGATTCAGGCCATTGTTGAGTTTCCGATTCCCAAGACTAAGCGTGAGGTGCGCCGGTTTTTAGGGATGGCCGGCTATTACCGTAGCTTTTGTAGAAATTTTTCTGATGTTGTGTTGCCTCTTACAAACTTACTCGCACCACTGCTGAGTTTGTATGGTTCATGATTGTCAAGCTGCCTTTCAAAATGCTAAGACTTTGCTGTGCAGCTCTCCGGTGCTTGCAGCTCCACAATTTGAATTGCCGTTTAAGCTTGAAGTTGATGCTAGTGGAACAGGAGCGGGTGCTGTGCTCCTTCAAGAGGGATCAGATGGACTTGATCACCCTATCTGCTACTTCTCTAAAAAGTTCTTAAAACACCAACTGAACTATAGTACCATCGAGAAGGAGGCACTAGCCCTGTTGTTGGCACTTCAACACTTCGAGGTATACATCGGCTGTACCGCAGCACCTGTAGTTGTACATACAGATCATGATCGCTTGATTTTTCTCTCCAGGATGAAAAACACCAACCAGCGCATTATGCGTTGGTCACTCTACTTGCAGGGCTTCAACCTGGAGATAAGGTATAAGAAGGGGTGTGATAACATTTTGGCTGACACATTGTCACGCACTTATCAGTGAGTCCACATTAGCTTAGATTTAATCCATATTAGATATGGATTTTTGGTGGTGGGGGTGTTACGACCCTGTGGGTCTTGTTTATTATTTGTGTTTGTTACTTTTGTTGTGTGTTCTTCTAGGCAGATTACAGCAGCTGAGGGGTGGTGTGAAACCCTATGACGCCAGGGTAGCCCGCCCTTTTAAAAGGGGCTGACGTCATTGAGCTCTCTCGCTGACTAGCTGTGGGGATCGTTCGTTGCCACCGTCGCTGCCGCACATCGCTGCCACTAGGGCCAGCCTCGGGCCTTGCCCGAGCAACTTGCCGTCATCTCTCTCACTCCCTGGGGTGAGAGACCAGGAGTGAGCGCCTGGCCGCCGAGGCCTACTGTGTAGGCCGTGTTTTTCTTAATTTAGACATTTTTCCATACTGGTTTTTTTTGTATTAATAAATACACCATTTTCTTAAGTTTTGTGTCTGCCCGTTTTTTGTTATATCCCACAAGCCCTAGACCGGGATGTAACAACTTTAAACATTGACTGTTTTGAAGTGCATGTATAGCAATATAGTATAGCCTAAAAATAATAATAATTGTGATATCATTATGATAATTTGATGGGGGGTGGGAGGAGGGGGTGGGTTCATGTAGGTGGGCCCTATGACCCCAAAGTATGCCTTGAATGGGCCTCAGGTCAAATAAGTTTGAGAAGGGCTGATGCAGACGACAAAGCAGCAAGGAGGCATCGTATGATCATTTAAACAAGTTTTATGACAAGGTCGGTGAGGATGGGAAAAATCTTACATTTCTGTGAAAACTTTGCCCGCACTTCAGTCACAGTCATTATTCATTTAATCATTAAATAAAATACAGTACACGTCTTGGTTTAATAGGTTCCGTGCAGTCATTTTAATGTTTTAATAAACATTGAACCAGTCCGGCCCTCGGCTTGTAGCAAATTTGTTTTTTTGGCCCTCTAATGTATTTGACTTTGACATCCCTGAGCTATAGGCTATATCTAGCGCTCCTTTGCAAGCACTGACAGATTGATAAACTAACTGACAGACAAGATGGCAGACAAAATAAGTCAAATAATGGCAGACAAGATACAGTAAGTCAAGGCTGATATTTTGTACTTACAGAAGTGGGAATTTTTTTGGCCGTTTCTGAGATGACTTGTCCTAGAGGCTTCCACAACTGGAATGCATAACGACCTAAAAATTTAACACAAGACAGTAATAACATTAATTCAGGGCATGTTTGGTTGCATTAATGTGTCTCACAACAAACAATAGAATGTACTGGCATTAGGGAAGGCTAATGTTAAACCAACATGGGAGGTTTTGGTCTAAAAGCTAGCACTGGTCTAAAGGCTAGCATTGGAAGTGCAGTGAAATGTTTTTTCATTTGTGTAATGTTCCTAGCCAGAACAAAAAACTACATAGTGCATATTCTGGATGGCTGGTGGGAATGACACATGTGTTTATCTGTCCTTCATACCATCAACATGAATTTGAAGATGACACTAAAATTAGTTGCCTGATAAAAGCATACCTCAAAAAGTGGCAAAATGTTGATCTGATTAAGAATTAAGTCAGAATTATCACAGCCCTCAATGACAGATCTCAGCCCATCAATTAAATTACTCTAATGCACATTACCTGCAAAGCTCACGGCTGCAACACCCAACCCGACAGCTATAAGAGTTCTACCCTGAAAGTGAAAAGAAATATGCCTTATTGCATGCACCCATTGTTTGGCACAATGACAGTAAAGACAGCCCAACAGTAAAATATTACAGGTTTATTTTTTCCAGCAAGTGGGTCATTCCATGTCAATTCAACCAGGGCCCACGCACTTAGGTCTCAAAAAAATCTGAAAAAATGACCAGGTACCTCTATGTTACCCAGGAGACACACTGTAAAATTACTTTGACGTAAGATCAGATGTTCTAGGGCAAAGACACACATAGCTTAAAAGCCTACCATCTGTGTAGTGAAATGTAATTTTGGTCTACTTCTGGGGGGAAATTATTCCAACCTCTCTAACATCAGGTCTTTTTATACAGAAATTGTGCAATATTCACAAGGGAAAAAAGTTGTCACTACTTATCAATAACTGGATGTAACGTGTGACTAGCTGTCTTTCCCATTGGAATCAATAGCCATGTGTGCATGTCACATTTTTATTTCAATCCGATTGAAATGAATCTGATTAAAGATTTCAACCGACCTGTTTACATGAACACTAAATAATCTAATTGACATTTAGTCTGTTTACATGGAACAAGCATTTAATAATTTAGAAGCTCCTTTAATCTTTTTGTTTCATTTGTAGGTGGATTTTTAATATATGTTTTAGGTGTCCTCTACGAAGGAAGTGTTTTATGTTGCTTTTTGTGGAAGCTCTTTGTTCAATAAATCTTTTGTGTTTGTTTAGAAAAAATAGGCCCACAATAGACAGAAATTTTGTTCATCTTCCATATACGCCACCGCCTCTCCCTCACAGCTGTTGAAAAGTTATAAAGCTATACAATTATTGCATAGGGTGAAGTTAAAGTGATTTCCCTAGATTATAGAATAAAATTAATTTCCCCAAAGCAAGTTGGACATTGCTTTTGCATTTTTAAATCACCATTACTCTATTGGAATTAATGGCGAACAATTCAGCCTGTGGCATATTTATTTTTCAGACAACATGCAGAATCTTTTAATTTACACGATCGGCTGATTTTTGCCAGCACACCCCTAGCCTTATTATGTGCAACTGTGTTGCCCCTAGCAATGATCTGTTGCTTGAATTCATCATAGGAGTGCATTAAGCATGAAATAAACCGCTATAGATCTATTTTGTAAAGGTGAGTAAAATTATGCGATAAACGCCGCTTTCACGCGCATTGAAACTAAAGAGGAAAACCTGGCTTGACAAATTCGTTAATTTCGTAGGCCTAGTACCATTTAACTCTGATTGCGAGTTTCGTATTTGTCGATCCAGGTTATATCCAAAGAAAGCCTGGGTATGCGCGCTTCGTAGTAGCCTACCCCACAATAGGAATTATTCAATCTGTCACTGCGGAACACAAGCAGTTCTAGGCTATCCCAGGCAAATTGGCAATAGGCCACCTTCATTTGACCTCTGCCATCTTTATAGCACACACCACACAGCTTTTGTGTCATGCTTGGATCATTTCCAAGCAGAGAAACAGCAAATGTATTAATTTGCATTATCGGTACGTAGGTAGAGTTGGCCGGGAGTTAAAACCGTGAGACTGCGACCATGTGGTTTGGTGGGAACGGCACGGGGACAGCAGACTGGAAACGTACAATTTCTAGTTTGGTTATGTTTGCTGCAACCCCCTCTCTCTCACCTCTACGAGGTTGGTTAACTGCCACATTTAAGACAAAACACGCTATCCAGAGTGTCGACGCTAGCTGTATGACACCGGCTGCCTGTATTGACCATAATCAGAATTGCGAACTCACAGTACTAACGGTAGCCTAACTTCATACTCACCAGTTGTTTGTCGATGTCAGTTTCGGGGCGCATAGATGCATATTCTGCAGATTTTAGCATGTCAGACTCCATTACAGCCACCACAGAGTGGCTACAACCACAGACTGTAACAAATTCGCTACAACACGTATATCACTTTCGTATCGTTAGCCTATAGTTTCAACTTCAGTTTGTGTCCGACTGGAACAGCAGCAGCGTGAAACTAGCTACAGTAACACAAATTCCAATATGGCTGCCATTCGCTAATCCTTCAAAATAAAAGTCACACCTTACCAATCTTAGGCCTACATCAGGTTTTCAATTCGAGGAAAATTATTCATTTAAAACGTCGATGTGTTACAAAATGTGATATCTAAATAAGACATTCATATCGAAAATACACCTTACAATGCTATTTTATTTCTACCTTATTGCCCACTGTTCAAATTGTGTGGCTAAGAAAACAAGTTGCACTGCATGAAAAGTGGGATTTGCATATGCGCAGAACCGGTTTACGGAGAGCCGCAAGCGGCAAGTTCAAACACACACCCACGACGATCTATCCATAGACACAGTATCTTACTCTCACACATAGCCTACATGCCAACATGCCATTACACTGATTAAGTCACTTTTGTTATTTTCTGTCCATTCACACTTATAATATCACATTACACGCGGCATGCGCTATGAAATGCAATGGCTTGCGCGCGCAAGAACTGGTCTGCCGCTGAGCAAAGTGCAGCATTTTGCCGCTTTGCCGCTCTTGCGCGTGCCGCGGTCAAAGTTCAATCAGGTTTAACTTTGACTGCGGCGCGCTGTAAGTCATTGGTATTTTGCGCTGAGCCCAGCGGCAAGCACAACAAAAATCTTTGGGACGTTACCTCAACCAAGAGCAACCTAGCGGCGGGTGCAGCGCATACCGTGTACAATGTGATAGCCCCTTAATAAGGGGAGAACCGCCACTCTCAGGAAACTTCTGGTTTCTGAACTGGTTGCAGTTCCAGTTCTGGTTCCACGTGAGGGCGCTCACTAATAAGTGCAGAATGAATGGAGGTCTATGGAGCTGTACCTCTCAAAATCCACTTTTCTCGGGATATCATTTTTTCCCCAGAAATTTGAATGTTGCATTCGAAATAGGGGGCAGAGAAAATACACACCGCTGAGTATTATATTTTTTGAGTCACTTATTTGTTCTAAAAAGCCTTTCAAATGTGTCAATGACGTCATTCATCGGCAGAAAGCTAGTGTGTTGTGGGCAACAACGACCCAACCTGTAAGAAATCGAAAGGACGTGAGTACTCGTTCATTCAACTTTTGACCTATAATCCATATTGAGCTTGCAGAAACCACAATCAAATCTTCGATTTTTCAACGACAACCAGGTGAAATAGAAAAATTTAGCCATTTAGCTCCATAGACCCCCATTGTTTTTGCACTTATTCGTGATCTCTTCAATGCCTGCAGAAGACCCAGCAGGGTCAAAACGTTGCATTAAATAATTGGGAGTCAAAAGCAGTGACATTATATTTTTTCAATTGAGCGGCTTCTTCATGCCTTCAACTTGCACATTGTGCAAAAAAACGAAAATCACTCATTTGAAAAAAAAAAAGCTTAAATTGTGTTTTGCGCGATTTCGTCTAGGCCGTCTTGCTGCTGGTTTTCATATGGCGGGTCACATTTAGTCTCTGTTAACTTTACCTTTAATTAATAAATTATCTTGATTATTTTGGAATCAGCGTGTGGCCTCCCCATTCATGTTTCATGCATCGAGCCGGCATGTCACATATGGGGGCTCGTCCGGGATTTTTTCCGTTATTTGGTAAGGTACTTAATTTTCCGTGAAGTAAACTGTTTTGAATTGGCCTTACTGATGGGCGTAAATTGCCTGTGCAGTTAATTGTAAATTGGGGAGACTCACGCTGAAATTGTTTATTTGATACATTCAATTGACAAGTTAGCATTTGGTAATTTACTGAGATTTCGGTTGGCAATCTAATTGATTGAGGTTTTGTTATTTGATTTGCCGTGGAGGAGAGCCATTTAGGGGCTAATTGCAGCTTTTGTTACGTTTCGCTGCAGGTAAGACGTGTATGCATGGTAATTTGGCGCAGGTGTAGTTTAGTTGCTAATTGGGGGGATGGTAGGTTAGAGCCTACCTGAGCAGATGTGAAACCCTGCGCAAGGTGAAGAGCGCTTACGCTTGGGTGTTATTTTGTATTTGTTTGTTGTGTTTGGTGTGTCGAACGCGCTGCTTGCAACTCAATTGCATGAGGGCACACTGAAGACTAGGCAGTGGAAATATTCAATATTCGTAAAAAAGTTGGGAATATGAACTAGAGTAACAGCTCATTGAAAGGGAAAAGGAGCGTGAGTGTGAATATGAAAAGATGAAACTACGTGACCCGACAGGAGGAAAGGGAAAACGACATCCAAAGAGAGCGCTTAAGACCTATTGCTGAAGGGAGAATACAGAATGGCATAGACAGGAGCCTTTCCAATATGATTAGGTTTTTACCCAAATTTAGTGACCGTGATCCCAACATCTTTTTCTCACTTTTTGAGGGCATTGCAGATGAGCGGGGTTGGGGTGATTCGAAGCGTACCATGTTGCTCCAGACTGTTTTATCGGGCCGAGCTCAAGACGCATATATTGCTTTGTAGGTGACTGAGTGGAGGAGTTACAGGTCAGTTAAAGAAGTGGTGCTGCGGGCTTAAAGGTAAACTATGCAGTATTGGCAATTTCCTTACAGTCTTTTTTGGTTTTTGCTTATTTTTCGTTTGGTCTGTCATGACAAATGGCTGAGAAACTCCATCGCTACCTTTTTCTAGCCGATGCCTGGCGTGTATGTGTATTTGAATGCAGTAAAGCAATTCGTTACACTCGTTATACTTCCTGACACTGAGGCCGTCGGCCCGCTGGCCCACAGTTGCAAGGGTGTTTTTTCCGCTCACAGGCGCTAGAGGGAAGCGAGACGGCCACCATTCAACCCGAAAAAAGTCATATTACCATTCCAATGACTCTGAAGCTGGTAAATGAAGGTAAATTAAGCTAAAAAAACTTGCATATTAAGCTAAAAAACCTGCATAGTGTGGGCTACATTCAGCTATTCCGACATGCCGCTACTTAGACATTGGCGTGTAATTGTCGAAGTGGTGGCATTAACATTACTTTTCAAGCGTCCCACTACTGCGACAATTTCTTTTCCCATTGTCGGAGTAGCGACACTTGACCTTTTTTTTTTCAAACATCCTGCCATTCCGACACAAGGTCATTAACAGGATTTTTCAACAGAGTGGACTTTTGCAAAGTAGGCCTAGGGTGGGCCTTTATTTTTTTATTCCAATATGGGCAGTATAGCCTAGGCCTACAGTAATAACTTTATAATAATAACTTTAAACAACACACGATTTCATCACAGCTCAGATGATTCATGGCAAAAAACAATAAAAGGCTACATTGATAAATAGCAGGGGCAACAGGATTGGATTCTATAATAGCCTATAACTTCAACCGAAAGGTTAGTCGCGTCTCAAGGAGTCCAAGAGTGCGCCTCACACACACCAGCTCCGTTGAACAGGATAATGCTTCTAAATGTTGGGACTGATGGACACTGAACTCTGGGGTTATTTGAACGTTCGTTGTGAAGTGGTTTACTGTAAAAGGAGCGTTGGATATCCCGCCTGTCTTTGCACAATTATAGGGCCATGATAATGCATGCGCTAGCCTAGAGTCGAGAGAAAGAAGACTAAATAAATATGCAGACATGTTATGTGCAATTAAACAACTGCACGCATGACATATAAAAGATATATTCCTAGCCTACATTATTGTGTAGCCTAGTAAATTGAGTTTATCCAACCTGCTGGCAAGCCAAAATGCGTTGCACATGGCTTTATCATTGTCCTCTAAAATGCAATATAGGCTAAGCAACTTGAATATATCGCACATCCAGTTTGAACACCCTGATGGACACTGAACTCTGGGGGTTATTTGAACGTTCACTGAAGTGGCTTACTGGGGCGTAAGAATTCTGCCCGTCTTTGCGCAATTGGCCATTGATTGACGGCCGTTAATTAATTAATATAGGTGGCCTGCACACACAGAGTTTGTTTGATGCATGGAGCTTCCGACCGTTTTCCCCTGAGAGCTTAGAGAATAAAATGAGGAGAGTTACCTGTGTTTTACATAATGTGTAACATTTATTCACATGGCCAGTTCAAAATCACCTGAGGTTTTGACTGAAATGTGTGCCGATATCAATTATTGGGAAAAACATTGTTTGGAGTGGATGGCGGGTGGATTGTTGATGTAGCTGCAGGTGCAGATGACATGACTAGACTACAGCTCATCCATGCATCTAGGATGTTGGAATTTGATAAGATACAGGAACTGCAGAGATAAATTGAAAATGAGGATTGGTAATGTCGGAATAGGGGTACTAAAAAAAATCGGAGTAGGGGCATGTCTAAATAGAGGCATGCCGTAATAACGGTATGTCGTAATAGAGGGTTGTCGTAATAACGGGATGTCGTAATAAAGAGTGAACCCCCATAGTGTGCCTTTAAGTCCTGGAGTTCTATAGTCAACAGATCAGAAATTGGCGAAAAATTGGGTTTTTTAACCGCTGGTGTTCCTCCGTAAGTGTCAACACATTTGAGCAATTGTGTGATTTGATAGTCTTGGAACAGTTGAAACGCATTGTTCTCGAATGGCTTGCAATTTAATGAGCATAAGGTTAAAACTGCCGCAAAGGCTGCCGTACTTGCGGATGAGTATACCTTGACTCATAAAGGTGGAAGTAATGAGTATATTCCACACAGGGTCGTTAATTACACACGGGATGAACAGCGGTTAAATCGGTTTAATGGTAAAAGTGGTCAGGCTGTGGTTAGACATGAGCAGGCAAGTCGCAGTAAAACCGACTCTGAAAATAAGTGTCACTACTGTCTTGAGTATGGTCATTGGAAGAAGGAATGTCCATTGCTTTGAGGTAAAAATAAAAACAGGTCTAACTTCAACCAACCGCACTCAGTTAAGGGGGTGGGATGAGTTGCCCCTGTTCAACACTCTAGTCGCACCTCTCAGGTAGGGTTGCCAACTTTCTGAAATGGAAATACGGAACAGTGAGCGCGTTGCCGTTGGGGGTGGGGGGTGACATGCCCCCATGGAAGAAAATTTTGAAAAATAACCCCTGAAATGATGACTTCTGGTGAATATTGTGGAAACATTATAGCATATTATAATACAGCTTATTAGGCCTACATATTTATAGAATAGCAAAGTAGGCCTAATCAATATACAAGACTGAACCACATAGATGTGAAATATAAAGGCTATCATGACCATTTAGCCAACAATGAACCATGGATTTGTTTAGTTTATAAAATGTTTTATTTTAACTTAAACAAATACAACATATAACATTCAAAATTCATCAGCTTAGACTGCATTTTAAGAAAAATAAACAGTTTTCTGTAGCCTTGTGCAAACGTATTCAATAGAATTAGACTTCTAGAATGTTCTTTCCAGTGCAAAAAATATTTTTTAATTGAATTAGACAACATTTTAAGGAAGTGTAGTGCAAATATGTTTATATAATTATACTTCCATTATAGTTGACTTTCTTTCCAGTGCAAAACAATAATACATAAAAAACTGCTGAAAAAACAAAGAAAATATAAAATATTGCATTCAAGCAATACAACAGAAACAAATAAACCTCCAAACTAAGCACATTGTGCACCTATTTTTTCCATGTATACTTTTTTTGATTTCTTGCAGCAGCGAGTAGTTGTTTGTCCTGCAGAACTGCACTGTAGAACTCTGTACAAGACATCTCATAATTCAGAGTGATGATCAGCTCACTTTTTATTAGTCCAACTGAACATTTGTTTCGTACATCTGACCATTTATTTTTCATTGCCCAGAACACCCTCTCCACATACCCAGTGGAAGATGTGACGCTGAGGACAAAGGACACGACAGCAAGGATGTTTGGAAGATCAGCTGCCTGTAGAACTGGCATCCAGTTCTCTGCTGTTCCCTTGGACACCCAGTCATCAGTGAGATGCTTTAGAATGTTGTTGGCAGTAACACACTCATCATAAAGCATATCCATGGAGATGTTTTGCCTGCCAACAAGGTGAAGCTGCCCAATGATCTTCTCCATGCCATCATAAGAGATCCTCCCAGATGTCAGAGAGAGGGACTGTAGATGGAAGAGCCAGTTGTCTTCTGAAAAATTTAACCATTTTTGTACATTATGGCAGTGTTTAAGAAGGCTGTGAACTCCTGTCTGGCAACATCAGATGGAGAAAGATGATGAAGCTTTTGTTTAGTTTGGTAGCCATAGAACCCATCATCTCTTCTCTGAGAGAGTTTTGTCAGAAAAGAGTGAATTGTGAACTGAATTGTGGATTCCATAATTGACATGTGTATTGTCTGCACTGAATGCAGACACATGATCCAAAGTCAGGCCCAGGTTTCCAAGAGAGCTCCGAATTGTAGTGACAATTCCCTCAGCAGATTCATTTGGATTTTCAACAAAATCTTGTTGTTCATGACCCCGCTCTCTGCAGTGAAAAATTGTACAGCCAAGGGAAACATCTTGCGATTGCCCTTGTTAGATGCATCCGTTTGAATAGAGAATGGATGTGGGTTCTCAGCACTTTTTAATTTGGTGATCACCTCCTGTACTGCCTTTGGGGCAAGGACCTCTGTGACCAGTGCCTCTGCTGTTGTTCTCCCACAGGACATCTTCTTGACAATATTAGAACCACTCAGTGTTCAGTGACAGAGCTTAAGCCCACAATCCGAACTGTTGTAGCTCAAGTTGTGGTTCACTGTATGATACACATGTGCTAGCTCAGCAGCTTTGACCTGTAAAGAAAGAGATACAATTTCACTATTTGTAACCCTATGCTTTGTGTGTAGGCTTAGTTATATGAACTATTTGTATAGCCTACCTAATGAGGTGGTTGGACTGTATGTTTGTAAAAGTCTATCTGTGTGTATGTGTGTGTGGTTTATTCATAGGCCTTTTTAAACCTTGAGCTATCTAAATCCATAATTATTTCCCTACTCCAGAATCCTTATTAAGAAACCCATCAGAAAGGATTGACACATTATGAGACGGGAGGGGGCAGGAGACAGGAACACAAGGGGAAACCTGTACTATCTCTTTTAAAATCATTACTTTCTTATATTTGAGTTTTATAAATCCACATGATTACATACCATATCAGCCTCTGACGTCTGACGGACAAGGAACCTTGACATCGTTCCCTCCTGTGCCCGCAGCCTCTCGTTCCTCTTGTGGTTATCTCCTGATGCGTGCTGCTTAATATCACACACTCTGCCGTGACGAACAGAAAAAACACGATGGCATATGATACAATTGGCTTTATATTCATTTTCCCTTACGCATTCCAGCCACGGGTAGTCATTTTCCCATTCAGTTCTATATTTTTGTGCTCTTTTCTTTTTCGCCGGCTGCTCGGATGTAGTAAAAGGGCATTTCCTGATGATGTTCCAATATGTTAAAAACTCTATGCTGGTCATAGACAAACAGGGGGAGAAACGCACCGTCGGGGTTTTCTTATCATACAAATGACGCGGTCTTCATTCATAGTCTGACATATATTAGAAGTTATTTTAGAGTCTGTCCTGGATTTGCACTGAACAAAGTGTGTTCCGTATCAGTTCAATACGGAACAAGACTTTTATGTGACTTTTATGTGACGATTCCGTATTATACGGAACGGTTGGCAACCCTACTCTCAGGCTGTGCAGGTGAAAAACCCACCAGAGGGCACTGCCCCTGCAGTAGGTTCATGCTGCGAGGTGTCTGACCCTCCTGTTGAAGGCCAGTGTGCGTCTGAGTCCGCTGATGGTAACTTCCGTGAGGGCTATGGCCCGTTTATAACTGATGGTTTTATTTCGCTTCTGGGAAGCCCAGATAAAAAACCTGTTAAAATTCTTTGTGACACTCAGGCTACGGAGACTTTTGTGGTCGAGTCAGTTTTACCATTTTCAGTACAATCCCACACAGAAAATAGTGTTCTTATTCGGGGCATTGGTATGCAAATCATGTCCGTTCTGCTGCACAGGGTCGTACTAAATTCCGATCTTGTGCAGGGTGAAGTTATTGTCGGGGTGCGCCAGGGCTCAACATTAACTTTTTGAAGTGGTTGCCAACTGGGCAACCAGGCTTGACGTTTTGGTTGGCAGACCCCAAAAAATGGTTGCCCCAATTTTAACGTCTGATGAAGGGCTTGAGTGGGCCCGAAACGTCACGGTAATTAAACCATAACTTGGGAGCATATACTGGTGTTGCGGACTTTTTTCCCCTCTCTCTCATCGTAAGTGTTTTGTCCAGCACCCAGGATTAGATCGGGAAGTGCATGCGTTTTTTCCTCTTTATACTGCCCCAATTTTAACACCCTGATTTTTTCAGTTATTTATGTTTGTGCATAAAATTGACAATAACACCGTTATTCTTTCAATAGAAAATTGCATTTATTAACAAAACAAAGTACAGAACTTGTACAGAAGGATGTTAAAGTTTATAAAAAATCTAGAATGTCGTCGCAATTTGATTTGTCCTGAGAAGTTGGTCGCCTGGTTCTCAATGCAGCAGACCACCAAAGGTCAATAGGTCCCTCTGCATTGAAGGCCTCCATTGTTGGCCCCTGCAGGGAAACAAGCATCAGCTTGTCCACCATCTCCACATTCAATGTTGCCCGCCAGTCTGTTTTGACTCTTGTGAGGCAGCTGAATCCCCGCTCACACACAGCTGAGGATACTGGTAGAGCCAGTACTACATTGTACAGGCTCAGGATGTGCCTGAACCTCAACTCATGGCCTCCATAGCAGGTATCGGATATGCTTCGCCACTTTGTATTTGCAATGAATGCCTTCAGCTGCATCCACTCCGAAAGAGTGTCCTCCCTGTTGCAATTTGCTCTGTTCAGCACACTTACAAAGTGACCCCAAAGATATTCTACCTCTTTAACCCCATGCACAGCCAGCTCTGCCTTATCTCTTGGCCATTCTTTCACATCAAAAACCCTGGCAGACGTCAGGACGGTTAAAGACAATGAGTTTCTATCTGTGCCCATCCTTTTGTTTAGATGCTCTAAAATTATATCTAGGACTCGATTGTAGGTGTTGTCAGGGCTGTAGTCAAGACCACCTTTGTCGAGTCCAAGACCAGGACTAGTCGAGACCAAGTCAAGACCGAGTCCAAAGAGGTTCGAGTCCAAGACAAGACCGAGTCCAAAAAGGTTCGAGTCCGAGTCAAGACCGAGTCCAGGATAGGAAAAAAAGTCTTATGCATGACAGTATCAAGACAATCATTTTGGGTTATTATTATTATTATTATCTAAAAGCAAAAACAGTGTGAACACACCCAGGATTTGTAAGTGTAGCCATTCCCCTTCTCCAATATTATTATAGGGCTGTCAAACTATTAAAAATATATATTTTGAAATGAATTAATCTCGATTAAAAAGTTCCTAAAGCTTCTTAAATGGCATAAATCACAAAATTAATGAGTAACCACAAAGGTAAAAGTAAAACACTTTTATATAATTTAAATGATAATACTGACACAGTAATTGTGTTTTAAAGTATTCATTTCTTAAGAAATACTACACATTTGATGCTGTTTAACTCATTTGTAAATGGTGCACTGTCACTTTAAGCCCATTGTGGCCACGTTCTCATAATGATCTTTTTTTTACCAAGTCCATTGAAATATAGCCTATAGCTAGTCCACAAGCTCTAATATTGTTTGTACCACATGTATTGTACAATATAAACAATGATAAGCATGATATTAAGTTGGTATAAACAGCTTTCATTCCTTTGGAAATAGAAGCATGAATGACATGATGCTAGCTAGACATTTTCTGTTTGCAATTAAAAGTGAATGATGAGCCTGAGCCAGTCACCTAGCTAGCTGAGTGGAATGTGTTTCAATCGGCATAATGTGTGCTTCATGTAAACAAATTATTGAAGACTTCAAGACTCACCAGTTCCATTACACAAAGGCAAAGACAACTCTTCATATTTTATCCATTTTTCAAATCACAGTGAGTGCAGCCTACATGTCAAAGTGCCCTGGCTCTCACAGTTTATAACTGGTCAGTAGTGGAAATCGGATAAATCCGCAATCTCCTCTAACCTCGTCTTTGTTGCCTTCCTTTTATAAGTTTCTTATATTAAAAAGGATATCAGTTATCTTCAACAACGACCCTTATGTACCGGGGTTCACAATACATTGATACAGACATTGTCCACCACCCCAATAGTGAATAAATATTTAGAAACATACATTGTATATCAGCAAAATATAAAACATCATTTATATCAATACTCTGTAGAAAAATATATCTGTAGAAAAATATATAGAAAGATAGAAAAATAGAAAAATATATATACTTGACACACAGTTTTAACAGGGACCTACATAGCATACAATCATCTAGACAGACGCACTATCAAGATGTATAATTAGCTAGAAAGTGATCTTATCTTCGAGTCTTCAAGGGATTTCTTTTTATCATGTATATAAGCAGAACGTTGCACTAACTCCAGATAAAGAATGATCTTTAGACCTTAGACATTATGGTACCAATATTAGACTATGACACATGTCTTTCTCACATTTCTCAGATCCTATATGAATATTAACATTCACAGTCATTAATCCCACAAACAGTATCTCAAATTATCACAAGTATGGTCTTATATTGAACTCTTCATTTAAGTCCCCTATAGGGTGAGTGTATCCAGTGTGAAAATCGACCATAATTCCCTTTTAAGGAGCAAGTTCTCCTTATCCCCACCTCTTATTGGGCATTTCACAGCTTCTATACGAATGTATCTTAATGAAGCTACATTATGCTTGGCCTCTTTAAAGTGTATAGCAACTGGGCTTTTTTTGTCCTGGTTACGGTTGGTACAGCAATGTTCAGTGATTCTGGTTTTTAGTGCACTTGATGTTTTTCCCACGTATGCCAATCCACATGGACATTTCAATAGGTAAATTACATTTCTAGTGTTGCAGGATATCCCACCTCTAATTTTGTAACTCTTACCTGAATGGGGGTGGTTGAATGTTTGAGCTTTGTGTGTGTAGTTGCACTGCTGGCAATTTCCACATTTGTAACTGCCAGAAGGAATGTGGCTGAGAAAATGTGTTGGAGTAGGTGGGGAGATAGGAGGCAAATCTGCCCTTACCAACATATTCCGGAGATTAGGTGGTCTCTTAAACACTACACGTGGTCAGTGTTGGGGAGTAACGGAATACATGTACCGGCGTTACGTATTCAGAATACAAATTATGAGTAACTGTATTCCGTTACAGTTACAATTTAAATAGCTGGTATTTAGAATACAGTTACATTGTTGAAATCAATGGATTAGCCTACATGACGATACTTCTCTGTTTCATAAGTTTATTCACTCTCTAAATAAATGAAGGCAATTCCATTTCCCAGAAGCTCCTGAAAGCAATCTATGATGAAATTGTTTCCATGTTTAAATCCAAGCCCCGCCGTCTTGCACTAGCCTCACATTGCACCCATCAAAATGCAGCCAGCGTGCATTATGGACGCGTCATCAGAGACCGTGAAATGACTGTTTGCACAGCAAATTAGGAGTAAAGTAAGTGGAGGTAACTCCTGTTCCTCACTGATCGTAGTTCCTAATGTCTGTTCAAAGGATATTTTCCCAAGTATTAATAGCTCAGACTACTTCGGCCAATCGGTTACAGTTTGCTAATCAATAAACAAAGCCTAGTTCACGTGTTGATTTAGACCTACAATAAAACCCATCTCTAAAATAGGCACTGCACAAGTTTTTTTTATTGTAACTTAAAATAGCTTTATGGCTTATTTTATTTCTAATTAGATCTACATTTACGTTCTAAAATGAATTGTGATGCAGCCTGTGAAGAATTATTCTTTTGAGTAGCATATTTTAACGTGCGGTTTTTTATTGTCATTACACGATCACGTTAATTTTGAGCACTGATATACAGTAGCCTATAGTGTTTACATTTGCAGGTCATATGCGCCCCTCATTTGTACTGGGTAATTTTAGTGGTCACCTTGCTTTTTTATAGTTGAATCAGGTAGCTTAGTTGACTTTAAGTTCTCCTATATGGGCCTAACACTTCAGCCATTTGGAACAGAAGAACACACCAGAATAGGCCTGTTTAGTAAGCAGGATTTGATGGCCGCATTCCTACACTTATAAAATGCAATTCAATGCGGAAGTAATCCAAGTATTCAGAATACTTACTGAGATTGAATAACGTAACGGAATACGTTACAAATTACATTTTTGGGCATGTATTCTGTATTCTGTAACGGAATACGTTTTGAAAGTAACCTTCCCAACACTGCACGTGGTGGTTCACATCTTTCAATGTGGGATCTGTTTCCATAACACGCCAATGTTTACTTACGACCTTCTGGATATCTCTGCTTACAGGTGAATTGGATACAACAGGTAATTCTGGAATCTGAGTTTTTTTCTTTTTTTCTGTTCAGACAATCAATCTAAGATTTGTTTTCAAGACTGTTATACGCCTCTGTGACCCAGTGTGGTAACAGTACCATTGTAGTGCAGAAACAGTAACATTATACGAGTAGTAAGATTAATATATATGCAGTGTATTAACAGAATATATTATAAAGAAAAACAGAATAAATATGGATATTCAGTATGAACCGTTTATACAGATATGTACAGTATTTACAGCTATGTGCAGTGTGGTAACAGTAGGCCTGGCATTGCAATGCAGAAACAGTAACAATATAAAAGTAGGTAGAATTAGTGTATGTGCAGGATGAATAGTATGAAGAGCAGTAGCCTAGAACATGGCTATGTATTGTGCTTCATGCACTGTAGAATGGTTTTGGTGGGCCCGGGTTGGAAGAGTGAGAACCCCTGCCTTCCTGAAGTCCGACTGCTGCTGATTCAGAGTTGCCACTTGAGTGTCTGGTCAGAGAGATCGCCCGGGACTGGAGGACACTGGTGGTCTTGCTTCTGTAGAAAGAGCACAATTTGAATTTGCTCAGCAAGTCACTCTGGCAATCAGTAATGATGTTCATTACACATGCCCTTGGAGCCGAGCTGCACCAATCACATCGGTGTATCTGATATAGGCGGGCCAGAAGTGAGCTAAACAGATGACGACGGTGCTGTGATGTTGAAGTCCGGAATCAGTCAGTAAATATTGGTTGTAGTGTTATCCAATTGCGTGCAGTGATATTTCCAAATGCATGCTTGGTGCCACCCCTCGAGTAGGACCATTTTCATTATTCATAGACCCTAAAATCTTTCTAGATTTGGGTCTGGTGATCCAGGCTATTTCCATCTGATGTCGGATACCTGATTCTGACAGCTTTTCTTCTGATGCCGTTTTGCCTGATGCAGTTTTATCTGACACACATTATCCTAACCCTTTTTTATCTGACAGTGTAATTCCATAAACATGACTGTTGGCTTTTCACCTGATGTCTGAGACAGATGTTTTCCTGAGACCTGAAGCCTTTTCATCTGATGTCTGACATCTGACATCTGAAGATGTTCTACACCGTAGTCCTGTCTGAACATGAGGGGAACAAAGGGTTATAGGAACTGAAAAGGTTATGTTCTAGGAATTGAAAAATCCCTCCTGTGCAAAAGGCACTTTTGACTAGTACTCTAATACTAGTATTGACAGATGCAGTGGTGATTCCTAGCAAAGGTCTCCTCTGCACTGTAGCTTAAATATTATTATTTTGCTGTGAATCGCTTTGGATAAAAGCGCCTGCCAAATGAATAAAGGTAAATGTAACTACAAAGGCCTAGGTTTAGGCAGAGACTTTCTAATGAGGAGACACAGCACTCAAAAAATCCTCCATAGAAATGCATGTAGTTAGTTTGTAACGCCAATATGGCAGTTGTCTACACATATCCCACCCCTTCCGCAGCAAAACGTCGACATGTGAATACATTGAGCCAAGCATGTGTTGTGTTGTGAATACATTGAGCCAATCATGTGGTGTGTTGTGAAGACATCGTGCCAATCTTGTGTTGTGATCTCGCCGCTGGAGCAAGATTGGTGTCGTGAAGCCTTACACACGCACATTTCTGCTTAAATAGATGCCTGATAAGTGCCCAAAAAGCGTTGCGATATGGCCACGGAGTGGAGGGACTTGCTAGCCTCGGTGCCAGCCGAACTTAGCCCCGCCCACAACATTTGAGGTTCGGAATATCGGTCTGGCATTGCTCCGTTGTGGAGCAACTATGCTCGAACCAGAGCTGTTCGGACCAATCAAATCGGGCTTTACGATAATGGACAGTTGAGCAACAGCGCCTCGTCTATCACGTCATCTGAGCACGTTTGCAACAAAAAAGCTGTGGCTTGAAGGAGACAGATGGCTTCCAATACCCCATATGGAAAAATGCATATTATTTCGTTTTATCACTGAAAACGATTATTTCTGAAAACTTTGGCCAAAGTTGAGAGTTGGGAAAACTCATGGTTTCACTTTCATCCAGGGAAAACAGCGTGTTGCATTATGACATATTGTTCCCTCGTTCGTTTGAAATCTCTGATTGACCACCTGTTCGAGGGATTTATGACAGCCTTATCCAGCTGTTTATAACATGTTTGTAGCATATCGGTGTTCAACGGAATTATTTTTTAAAACGGAGGGGATATAGGCTATCAGTTTTTTCCTAATAGCCTACCCTACTACGTATCTCTTAGATTTCGCTAATGAGTGCTGTAGGAGATATTGACGGCACAATAACTTTTACAAAAGACCAGAAAACAATGTTAAGGCATTTGTGGAGAAGAAGGATGGTTTGTGTGTTCTTCCTACATCTCACGGTAAGTTATTTCGTTGCTCTGATTGGTTAGGTCTATCCAATTGAGTGCAGAGGCATTCCCCCCCTGTATCAGTGGAAACACGCCCCATAATTACGTCCCAATGGAGCAGCATCAGATTCATATTCTGACTATATCGAGGATGGCTACGTCAGGCTACGTCTTGGCTGTTGCACATGCGAAAACAAATACATTTGAGTAAAGTAGTAATCAACAGTAGGCTATCTGCCTGAGGGATGGTTAGGCAAGGAAATGCATGCCCCTACGTTTTTTTCCTTCTAATCATGAAACGAGGAAGGGACATAGCGTCCGTTTTTTCCCCAGTAAACAAAAAAGTGAGAGAAACAGCAGTGAGAAACAAATCAAGGAGCAGGAAGAGGGAGAGCCAGAGGAGTCGGTGGAGGTTGGAGAGAGGGCATGTGATGCAAGTCAGGGCTCTGACACAGAGAGGGAAATTCCAGAGGGTGAGGAGCATGAAGAAGATGGAGAGGAACAGCTAGCAAATGGATCCATGTGGATCAAGTACAGCACTATCAGGTTTGTGAAGAAGGTTCTTCTTACTATTCGCAAAGCAGTGCAATTACAATTTCATTGTAGGCCTACTGTGTGCCCTTAAAATGGTGCTTTCTGCTGTAAATATTTTTTTGTGTACATGTTGAAATACATGCAGGTATACATATACAAGTAAATACATGTTGTAGTTGTGCCCTATGTTTAGCCTACTGTTCATCCTCCTACAGATATCAGCAATTCCAAGAGTACAGCCCAACTTGAATATATTCCAACCACTTTGGAGGACAGTAGACGGACCTTCAGGCCAAACTGGTATAATCTTCATTCATGGATTGCGTATTCTGTCATGGCGGACGCTACATTTTAGCACACCAAATGCCCTAGTTGAACTGGCTTGTTTTATTGAGCCATACAGGGACGTTTTCTTTGAGCTCTTTAGACTGTGCAAGATTGCTGTAACTGCATCTGCACTCACTCTTGTACAAAATAAATGTATATATGATTTTAAAGTAAAATTAAGTTGCCATATTTTAATGTGGCCCTCTGGTTAAACACTGGTCCCTCCTTGGCCCCTGTAGTACAATTTGTCTAGAACCGCCACTGATCTCACGGTAAGCTATTTCGTTGCTCTGATTGGTTAGGTCTATCCAATTGAGTCTATCCCCCATTAGTTGAAACACGCCCCATAATTACGTCCCAATGGAGCAGTATCAGACTCATATTCTGAGTAGAATTTGAGTATGACAACGTCAGGCTTGCTTGAAAGGACTTGCTTGAAAGGAGTGGTTGAGGCTACCCTCTGATGATGAAATCTACGTGACGCAGACTACTGCGCACTCGCGGAAGCGCAAAGTTGGCATCAGGAGCCTACAGAAAGTAATCCACAACTTTTGTAAACCCCTTCACTGAATCAGCAAGCATTATGGATCAAAACAATGATACTGGTGATAGATTTCAAGACAAAGGTCAAAATAAAACGCCCGAAGGCTCTGGAAACCTTCAAACACCATCTCGAGATGCTACACCGTGGTGAGTGGCAGCAAGATATGGTCTCATTTAGACATTGCATTAACTAATAGCCTACCTTACCAGGCGTACGTTGCCTAAAAGGAATCCTCCGTTTATTAGTAGCCTAGCTGCCTACGAGTATGTTTAATATGATTCAGCTGTCTATGAATTTGTTCAATATGATTCATTCAAATATTTAATTTGATTCATTCAAATATTAGTCAAATTTGTGTTAACTATCATATCATAACATATCAAAGTTTCACTTTCGTTTCAACGGAAACCTTGTTTTGTAAGCAGCCACTGCTATCAACTTATTAGGCTAGTTGCCATGTAACACCGGTAGACCTTGGCTATAGACATCTGCTCTGGAGTCACCACGAAATTTGTATTCATCAATGGAATCTTGGGTAGCTAAAATGTACACAACTGTTTAATTTTAGCCGTTGGCAGCAGCATCATTTAAAATTAACCATTTAAAGGTTAATTTTGTGGGCAATTTTTTTTTTCTTCACAGTGCAGGGGGAGTTACCATGATTCCACCAAACGAGGCAAGACGCCAAAAACTGCTGAGGAGTAAGCCAGACTATCTTTGAATTTCACAAAAATTATAGAAGTCCTTGTTTTTCTTTTGACATGGTAGCCTAATTCTAAAGTTTCAAAATCACATTTAAACTGTATCAACACAAAAGCTTAATTTCATATTTGACATGAGGAGAGGGTGACTGCCAAACAGCATATTGTATATCTTAAAAGTGACTACTATTTTAAATATAGACCAGCAGGGTTCCCCCAGGCCTGGGAAAATCATGGAATTCAATAAATTCATTGAAAGTTGTGGAAAAGTCATGACATGTATTTTCATACCAGGGAAGTGCTGTAGGTAGGAAACATTGTATCATGTTACAGAATTTGATAGCTTCCTTCATAGAATAGAGGGAACGAAAAATCGAAGTATCCAATGTTTAAATTAGCCCCAACTTGTGGCGTAAAGTAATTTTTAATTCAAGGTCTGAAAAGTCAGGGAAAGGTTTTGAAATTTTGTCAATGGCTGAGAACCGTATAATAGGCTCTCAAGTGGAAATGTACCTTCTCAAAAGCAGGCTAGTTTTTCAGAGTTTGAGTAAGAGTAGTGATAGGATCATATTCTTTTGAGCTTGTTCAGATTAGCTTAGATGACAGTCAGTACAAATAAATTGTTAATTCAATATTCTTTGTTTTAATACAGTACAGTAGAAACAACAGAGGAATGATACTCAGAATACACTAATAAACACTTAACAACCAATGCAAGCTGGAAGTCAAAAATCCAACGTTTTTGAAACCAATTAAAGCTACCCAATAACGTAATGATCAGGGAGAAACCATATGTCTACTGAATTTGGATTCTTACAGATTTTGATAATGCCAATAATATTATGCTAAGATATATTTATCAGTGGTAATTCTGAACAGGCAGCTAATGGATAATGGTAATAGGTCACATTTGATGGTGACACACATTAGAATAAAAGAGTCAGTCCTTCAGATGTTCAGTTTTAGACAGAACATAGGTTAGAATCTTAACTAATGACTGGCCTGCACTGTAATGTAACCAATCGTGTTGTCGTAAAATTTGATTTTTTGCCATCTGTTTGCTTCCCTTGTCACCATGGCAATAGCCCAGACATAAAATTAGGTGCATGTGCAATGAGCAAGTTAATGCAAAGAATAACATCTTTAACATATTTTAAGGCATACTAAAGACATGCAACTATCCACTAAAAATAGCTTGTAATGTATCACTTTTCAGGAAGTCATGAAGCATTCTTTCAGTAAGCTGTGAGGGTACCAACAAATTTGGCCATCACTGTATATCTTCTAATACCCAAAGTGTAGTGTATATGAATGTCATAAGGGGGCGGCAAAGGTAAAGCTGATTCAGCAGTAATGCAATGGTTCTCTCTAGTGGCTATAAGGAGTTAGAACAGGCCATAGCGTTCTGAGTAACTGGACTACATAACAATATAGACACTGGATACGGAGACTAAAGGAGGCTGCTCCATTTAGACCCTGCCCTGGTTGAGCTGAGGGCTTATGAGGCCTGTGACCTGATGTAGATGGAACATAGTTCATGCTTTTCATATCATGAGAGTGCTTGATGTAACACCGATTTAGTATAAGTGGGTCATTCCACGTCAGTTCAACCAGGGCCCACGCACTTAGGTCTCAAAAAATTCTGAAAAAATTACCAGGTGTACCTATGTTACCCAGGAGACACACTGTAAAATTACTCTTATGTAAGATCAATACTTTCCAAGATACAGCCAGTTTTACAGGGGGAGGGGGGTGTCGATTTTGTTCGGCCTCTTTTTTTTGTCAAAGTTCAAAAGCCCACAGCGCAAGAACTAAACCATGTAGGAGGCTCAAATTTTGCATGCTAGTACATAAATAGGAATAGTATGTAGCAAAATTGTCACGTTTGGTCTGGATAATTCTGCATGGTCATAGCTGTCCCTCAAAGTTGATACAAATTTTATTGTATGTGTAAAACTGGCTGTATCTTGGAAAGTATTGATCTTACATAAGAGTCATTTTACAGTGTGTCTCCTGGGTAACATAGGTACACCTGGTAATTTTTTCAGAATTTTTTGAGACCTAAGTGCGTGGGCCCTGGTTGAATTGACGTGGAATGACCCAAGTATAAGTATATTATACTCTTTTGATCCCGTGAGGGAAATTTGGTCTCTGCATTTATCCCAATCCGTGAATTAGTAAAACACACTCAGCACACAGTGAGGTGAAGCACACACTAATCCCGGCGCAGTGAGCTGCCTGCAACAACAGCGCTGCTCGGGGAGCAGTGAGGGGTTAGGTGCCTTGCTCAAGAGCACTTCAGCCGCGCCTACTGGTCGGGGTTCGAACCGGCAACCCTCCGGTTACAAGTCCGAAACGCTAACCAGTAGGCCACGAATTTGCACCCTTGTAGGGGGGTAAAGGTACACATATTCATACCGAACTGTTTAGGTACAGGACATCAGGTTCAATACAGATTTATCAGTAATCAACAGTAGGCTTTTTTGCATGTGGACCATGTTTCAAATTCGAATTCCTACTGCGAAGCGCAGTGGGCACGCAAAGGCACGCAAACTGCAGCGCGTAGCTGTTGCCTAGACACCTTGCCTAGTACCTACTCTGTGTCCATGCACGCCAAGTGCACATGTGGGTGGTGAGGTGGATTGAGGGAGAGAAAGTGCTTGCAGGAGCTCCCTGAGCTACAGTCAGCGGGGTGAGTGTGCCCGATTGGCAGGCGACACTATACAATGTGGGATGTTTTCAGGGTTTTTGGGGGCATCAAATGTTACCATTCCCATGGCAGAACTGGGCATATGTGGGCACAGGCTCATTCCAGCCAGGGCTTGGGTGAAGGTTTATGGAGGCTGATGCACTCTGACCAGGGATATGCCCTTTTAACAAGAGAGGTACTGACATGGCTTTGTCAGCAAGACAGGCTTGATGTTGCTCGATGGGCCATGTTGGGCGCGTATACACAACCCAGGCAAAACAACAATGTCCTACCTTTCACCTTTGATGCATGAGCAGGACTTTCTTGTTTAGCACTAGAAGCGCCAATAATTTCATATACTAGAACTGCCAAAATGGATATTTTGACCTAGATTTTAAACTCTGTTAAACCAGCAGGACTGTTTTATTAAGAAAGTCATTGTACAGTACATGCAACTTCATGAATGTCGCAGCAGTTCCCCTTCATATCGGTCACAAGACTCTGCGTCAATGACGCTATGGGAAAGAGCCCTATCAGGGCGACTGCTGAAGCTGTATAACACCAAGAGCCAATAGGCTCAAAGCACATAATTCTTAGGACCGCCCCCTGCCTATATACTTCCGTTACGTGCTGTGTGCATCCTCTTTTTTCCCTTCAGCGCGACTGAACACTCAGAAGCTGTGGAAACTTGATAGCTAGCTTGCTAATCACGATTAGCTGACTTTTGGATTTATTTAGATTTATTGGATTTATAATTTAATTCTTCGACGGCTATGCCAGTGAAGAAGAAGAGGCCGAGTACCTCGGTGAAACGGTGCTCTTGTGGCACCGTGATTCAACCGACGGACCCTCACGCCACATGCGTGGAGTGTCTTGGACTCGACCACGCGGTTCGGGCACTCTCAACAGAGGCAGACTGCCCGCACCGCGATACTCTCACAGGGAAAGTCCTGAAAGAACGGAAGGCACTTTTCCGTCCCAGAAGCTCTCCTCAGGACGGCTCTGAAGACGACAACAATGCCTCGGAGGAGGACCGCGGCCATGCTCCGCCCTCGCGGGCGGCTGGCGCGAAGTCCCCTACGGTGAAGAAATCAAAAAAGGGGAGCCCGCCACCAGTGTCCTTCCTCGATGGACGAGAGGATCTAGACGAAGACCTGTGTGGCGCGTTTGTATTCGATCACGACGAGGTAGAGCCTCCACTCGATCCGGACACCGGGTCAGAGGGAGGAGTGAGTGAGACCTCTCAGCCCCGACCTAGCCCAAGAAAAGCCAATCCTAAAGCGGAGCTTTACGAGGTGCTTCAGCGGGCTGCCGAGTTACTGGAGTTGGAGTGGCCGGAGACTGCACCTCCCGCATCGACGACCGGTTCCTGGCGAAGAAAAAGGTGGAGGAGGAGACCAAAGCTCCCTTTTTCCCTGAAGTTCACCAGGAACTCGTCAGATCCTGGAAGGCCCCGTACACCTCTCGTGTTCCGGTCCAAGGCATCTCCACCTACACAAATGTGGACAGCATTGCAGAGCACGGCTACTCCGCAATGCCACGTTTGGAAGACTCGATGGCGGCCCATCTGTGCCCCGCCGCAGCCCCACACTGGAAATCGAAACCCCTATTACCATCAAAGCCGTGCAGGACAACTTCCTCCCTCGTGGAGAAAGCATTCGTCACTGCGGGGCAGGCGGGGGCTGCACTTAACACAATGGCAGTGCTGCAGGCTTACCAGGCGGAGATATTAAAGCAACTGGCGGAGGGGAACCTGGAGGAGAGAGAAGACACGTTAGATGAGCTACGGCGAGCGACTGACTTGGCTCAGCGAGCTACGAAATGCGCAGCCCAGGCTACGGGCAGAACAATGTCGAACATGGTCATGCTCGAACGACATTTGTGGCTTAATCTGACACAGATTCACGACCGCGACAAATCCTTTCTCCTCGATGCTCCCTTGTCCACCAAGGGGCTTTTCGGAGAGGCCATCTCCGTTTTCACGGAAAAGCACGAAGCCACGCAGAAGCAGTCGGCCGCATACCAACATGTGCTATCCTGACGCCAGCACTCCCCGTTCCACCCGAGAGCCGAATACCGCGGACCTCTAGCTCCCCGCTCACACTCCGCGCATTCACAGAGCTCGACATCATACACCCCCCGCGATGGTGAGAGACAGGCGGCTGGGCCACCCCCGCAAAGCAACCCGCACAAACTCACCGTAGGCAGAGGTTGGGCACGGAACGAATTCAGGACCGGGACGAGAATGCCTCCTCGCCCAGATCGCAGATGGCAACGCCAGGCGCGACCCTGACGCGCCGATCTGCAGCAAGAGGAAAGGGGATCAGCCAACATTGCCGTCATCCCTCTGTGCAAAGAAGCCACGGGGATCGACCGAGCGCCCTCTCTCCCCTCTCCTGCACGAACCGGGAACATCCGATGCTCTGCCTCGAGCACGGCGCGGCTCTCCTGACCCCCTCTCACACAAACCAGAGGCCTCCGCGAAGGGGTCAATCCTACATCCGTCCCCCCAGCGATGGAAACTGTATGTCTGGCCCCTGAAAGGCAGTATTTACTAAACTCAGGGTTGTCTGATGCAGTGATCGCAACTATTCAGAGTTCGAGAGCAATATCAACTCATTCTCTGTATAGTTCTAAATGGCGTATATTCGAACGCTGGTGCGCAGTGAGAGGGGAGCCCCCTACGCACTGTCGAGATAAGAGTAATACTTGAATTCCTCCAAGGGTTATTTGATAAAGGGCTATCCCCGTCCACCTTGAAAGTATATGTCGCAGCGATTTCAGCATGCCACATTTAGCCGGACACAGGATCTGTGGGCCTACACACATTGGTGGCCAGATTTATAAAAGGGGTGAGAAGGCTGCGCCCAGCGATTCAGTCGTGCGCACCAACATGGGATTTAACGCTAGTGTTGAGGGCAATGATGGGATCTCCGTTTGAACCCATTGAATCCATCCCCATGCACATTTTATCAATTAAAACAGCCCTCCTACTGGCCCTGGCCTCAGCGAAGCGAGTAGGTGAGGTGCACACCATGTCAATTAATCCGTCATGCATTAAATTCGCGGACAATGATATGATGGTTACTCTACTTCCCAAACCAGGTTTCATCCCCAAAGTCCTGTCTACAACTAGTAGACAACGACTTGTCCTAACGGCATTCTCCCCTCCACCTTTTGAGTCGGGCGAAGCTGAAAGACTACATTCACTATGCCCAGAGCGAGCGCTCAGGGTGTATATATCGCGCACACAAAATTGGAGAAACTCGGAACAATTATTTGTTTGTTATGGGGGTAAGCAGAAAATTATTATCCAATCCATTATCCAAAGAGCGCTTGTCTCATTGGATAGTAGAAGCTATCAGAGCGGCTTATGAGAGCATTGGTGAAGTCCCTCCACCTGTATTGAAAGCACATTCTACTCGAGCTATGGCCACGTCCTGGGCTTTCACGAGTGGCATGTCATTAGAACAAATTTGTGAAAGTGCCAATTGGAAGTCTTCAAATACTTTTGTACGGTTTTATAACCTCGACGTTTCTAGAGCCCCTCTTGCCCATAATGTACTAAGCGCAGCTGAACAGTCTGTCTAATTTCCTCAAAGGCACCGAACGGAGATGTCTCCCGAACGGGGATGCGCACGGCGCGGTGCTATATCATTCCCATAGCGTCATTGACACAGCGTCTCGTGACCTATATGAAGGGGAACGTCTAGGTTACAAATAGTAACCCGGTTCCCCGAATGAGGGAACGAGACGCTGCGTCCCGTTGCCGTGCGCATTCCATTGAGTCGCGCTGAAGCAATGGTTTATGAGGACGCACACAGCACGTAACTATATATATATAAGTATACATACTTTTTTGATCCCGTGAGGGAAATTGGGTCTCTGCATTTAACCCAATCGTGAATTAGTGAAACACAAACAGCACACAGTGAACACACAGTGAGGTGAAGCACACACTAATCCCGGCGCAGTGAGCTGCATGCTACAATGGCGGCACTCGGGGAGCAGTGAGGTGTTAGGTGCCTTGCTCAAGGGCACTTCAGCCGCGGCCCACTGGTCGGGGCTCGAACCGGCAACCCTCCAAGTTACAAGTTACAAGTCCGGAGTGCTAACCAGTGGGCCACGGCTGCCCAAAACGGGAGTATATAGGTAGGGGGCGGTCCTAAGCATTACGTGCTTTGAGTCTATTGGCTCTTGGTGTAATACAGCTTCAGCAGTCGCCCTGATAGGGCTCTTTCCCATAGCGTCATTGACGCAGTGTCTCGTTCCCTCATTCGGGGAACCGTGGTTACTATTTTTAACCTAGACGTTCTAGTGAGACATTTCGCCATTAGCTCCCTTGTTTTATTTCTGTTTTTCCGTTATAATTTTTTTCCACATTTATGCTGTAAGTTGCCATTCTGACTGCTTGAATGGGGGTATGTATTGGTGTGTGTAAGCAAGTATGGGCGGATGATTTACAGTTTTTCTCGATTGTTTTGATGCTTGTGTCTACTCTGACATCACATTCTCAAAACAGTTAACACCCGTGTCTGAACAAAAGCACTCTGGCCAACATGACACATTTTGCTTGCAAAAGGCTGTTACTTTCTCAAAACGTTTAAAACATGCAGCAAAAGCAAATCTTGCCTTCAAACAACACATCCTATCGTCAAATCTCTGTGCGATTTCAATCAGTCATTACACACTGGACAACAAAATGCAAAATATAGTTCTCAAAATGAGCATTTTTGCTATGTCTGTTCCATTTCATTCTCATTTTTCTGGTATCAGAGAAAACTGTGAAAAGACAAAATATACTGAATAAAAAAATAATTTATTCATTCCTCCCAAGATGTAACTGTCAAATGTAAGGCCTACTGTACAGTAAACACCTAGGCAAGACAAATTTCATTGAACTACAACTTGTCATTTTTCATCGAAATAGACCTACAGTAAACACCTTTTGTGCTGTTTTCTTCACTAAATAGGTAATGGGTGGTTGAAAAAATTTTAGATATTAGGCATGGAAATCACTTAGTCCTGTTGTCCTTCCATTCCCAAAAATATGTATGGTCTTTTAGATTTTGTGTTGAATTTCATATTTATTCACTAATTAGTTGTGGTAGTGACTAAAATTGTCATATGGTTTGACATGAAAGTTATTGTGTGTAAAATTATAATTGGGTATTTTGTTTTTAATGTGAGTCAATGTATTATAATCTTCTATCATTACTTCATCAAGATCTAGCATTTCCTTGTGCAAATGTATTACATTTTACAGTATATTTCTTCATCAATACACATAGAGTAAGGCATACGTCCTCAATCTTTCAATAAACGTCATATTCATTTTGACATACCTTGATATAAAAGAAAGAAAATGCTTGTGACTTTTGCTGACCTTATTTTCTATCTGTTCCATTGATATTTGTATGATTTAGACCCCAAAAGCCTTTTTATTTACAGAATTTCTTGATGTCACACCAAATGATATGGTGTCACGCCATATGATAAATAACACCACATAACAATCTGTTACAGTTTTTCTCGATCGTTTTGATACCTGTGTCAACTCTGAAATCACACTCTCAAAACAGTTAACACCCGTGTCTGAACAAAAGCACTCTGGACAAAATGACACATTTTGCTTGCAAAAGGCTGTTACTCTCTCAAAACACTTAAAACATGCAGCAAAAGCAAATCTTCCCTTCAAACACTACAACTTGTTGCCAATTAAAAAACACTCTTTAATCAATCATTACACATTGGACAACAAAATGCAAAATCTAGTTCTCAAAATGAGCATTTTTGCTATGTCTGTTCCATTACTTTCCTCACTTTTCTGGTAGGCCTATCAGAAAAAAACTGTGAAAAGACAAAATGTACTAAATAAAAAAATAATTTATTCATTTCTCCCAAGATGTAACTGCCATTGACATGTAAGACATACAGTAAATACCTAGCAAGATACAGTAAATTTCATTGAACTACAACTTGTCATTTTTCATCGAAATAGACCTACAGTAAACACCTTTTGTACCGTTTTCTCCACCAAATAGGCAATACAGTACTTTGTCTAAATGTGTATTAGATCCATACTTGCAAATAGCAACACAGAACAGACATCTCTTATGTATAATGAATGATTGCTGATTGAAGAATTGTGCAAAGGAGTTTCACACAGGTGTATCAGAGATTCAGACTTATGCAAGGAATCTATACCACCTGTGAAAAGATGTTTTCCTTTTGTTTAGCATGGGAAAACCAATAGAGTTTGGGGGTTTTGAATGATTGTGACCAACGCAGATTTTCATTAAGGGATTTTAGCCCAGTAAAGATTGAACTTAACTCATTCTACCAACTTATGCTACATATTCAGCTTGATAAAACACACGTTATCCACTCTTACTGTTTATGTTTTATGTGATGAATGGAACATTAGTTTTCTCCGAGTGCAATGGTAGACAGACATCATTTGGACAAAAACATAGAGCATGTTAACCTCCATATACTGTACCAGCCAAATATCTTCCTGTGATGTCCTTTTATCACAGAGTTACAGGCGACAAATTATTTTTGATGGTCAAAAGTCAACTTCATTAGCTGTATATATTTGTGTACATATTTTCGAGTGTTTTTCATTTAAAGTTCAACTTCACGCGTATTCAGTAGACCATTTAGTGTTCTCCACAAACCCAGACTTTCATATTGCATGCTTGTTTACAAGCGATGCAAAACAGGCTATATTGGCAAATGTCTATGGGGGACGAATGAAACACCTGTTTGAATAATCACGTCATAATGGAGCAGTATCAGACTCAAATTTTGACTAGAATTGAGTATGACTACGTCAGGCTACAAAATGTAGCAGGTGCTACAAAAATGAACAAAATCTGAATGCATGTAAGTGTACTGGGTGAATACTGTATTTGTACATATTAGTTATTGTAATGTGTATATTTGGTCAGTGATGTTATATTTCTTCCTGAAGTGGCACAGAAAGAAAAAGACGACTTGAGGAGAATTAAAGAGGAGAACAAACATGGTCCAGTACAAATTCACCCAGAAAGGCTTGGTAAGTGAGCAGGAAAGGAGAATAAAGAGGAACTTTAGTCTTAATCAGGGCTGTGCCATATCTTATCAGTTTTGTGATGGTGTTAATGCATGATTTTGAGCACAAATTGAATGTTTCCATACACAGAGAGGTGCCCAAGTGCATGAGTTTGTGATGAAATTAGAAGATGCATAAATTTGTCATTTTCCGACCCTCTCTGCGTTCAAATCACTATATTACAAAATGGATTTCCACGACACTGGACTCATTTTGTTGTGGCATGCCTCATTTTACTTTTGTATATTGATTGGAGTGTCTAGGAAATTTCAAGTAATAGCCTATTACTTCCTGTTTCAGTGAGGTATAAATATTACTTGGCCCATAACTTGTCTTGCTACTGCTCCTTAGCCACTACACTACCACCCAGCTCCTTAGCCACTACACTACCACCACCCGTCATGTGTAAACTCAGACCACTAAAAATACATACTGTGATTCAAACCATCCCTCTGATCAACACCCTCCTCCACATGTGACCCTATCCCTTCCAGTTGGAGATTCAGGAAGAAGTTACTGGAGTCTATTGTGAACAGTCTTTGGCTGCAAGGCAGATAATCAGTGTAAAGTTCACTTCATTATTTATGTGGGTGCCAGTTAACCATGAGGGGGCACTAGATATCTGCTAAAATGGGTCATTTTACTCCCCAGTCTAATTATTCCCCACCCTAGGGTTCTAAATGGGCTTGTAAAAAAACATCTGAGCATGTTTTTGATAGACCAAAGTTACTTACCTTCTATGTTAACATTAGGGAACAAGGTAAAGGACTCTGTTAATAATCCATTCTATGTCAACTTTAAGGTAATACACTTCATTATCTTCAAGAAACAAATACTAAGTATATGTACCACATAACGTAAGATCTCTTATAAATGTATAGGTGGTTGCACAACAGTGGCCGATGTCAGACGGAAGCAGCAGATGGAGTTACGTCAAGCAGGACCCCAGAAGAAGGTACTGGTTATTAATGTTTTCAGACAAATTTCAACACAGTTTGCAGTCTCCTCTCAGCGACTCAACAGTGTGTTTAGAAATGTGTTGAATCAATGTTCTAAAAAATATCACATAACATGTAAAGGATAATGGAGAACACTGTGTAATATATGTGGGATAATGGATTTTACAGCGTCAAGGTAGCATGCAAAATAATGCACACTCTAGGTGGTAATGTGTCCACTACCTAAGCTGTTACACCTCAAATTTCATTAATTTACTGTATGCTACCCAAGCACTGTGGAGCCCATTATCCTGCTTATACCACAGTTAGTACACTTGTGTGCATTTTTCCTATTCATGTTTCTAATCACAATCTGGATCACACCTGCTTTTAAAATACAGACAATTTTCATTACAAAGTAGACCCCTTTTTTCCTTTTTTAACTCATAGGACAAACCTTCTTCCTAGGTCTAAATTGATGATTGCTATGGCCAGTCGTTCATTCCTTACCTCTCGTTGCCAGTCATCATATCCCAGCATACTGTTGAAAGCTTTGTCAAATCAGCTTTGTTAGATGACATTCTATGCTCAATGCTCAAAACTCACTAGCTGCAGGTTAAATAGTTATGCCATCTGATTAAGAATTGTGATTGTGCATTGATTTTTTCTGTAGCTTAGGAGGGAGGAGTTGGAAAAGAAAAAGAGACAAGCTGAAGAAGAAGAGATTCTAATAAAGAAGGCCATACAACGTGAGAAGGTATGGTACCTTTTCCTTGAGAAGTTTTCCTCCAGAAGATAAAAATTCTATTGCATCATGTGATTACAGTCATCTTGAGTTTCCATTTGTCCAGCTGTTTATGTGATATTAGTCATATTGTACTGCATGAATATTGAGTAGTTGCTGCAAGCACCTGACAATAACAATACTATTGCACGATTGATTATTTGTGTGACTGAGTATCTGAGCACAGACCATTAGAGTGTGTTAAGACAATGAATCATGTAAACTGAAGAGCCTGAAACCACAGGTACTAATGAAGTAGTAACTTCTCTGACTTGTTAGTGTTAACTTAGACTGCAGAATGGAATTCTGGTGATGTCAACACACATATGTCAAAAAATTGATGATTTGTGCTAAATGTATTTAGTGTTGCATTGGAATGGAATCATTTGGCATGATTTAGTGCAGTGAAAATGAAGTTACTGTATATCTGCACACCTGAAACATGACACATGAATTGTGTTGTAGGCTGATAAACTTGAGAAGAAGAGACAGCAAGAGGATCAAAAGAGAGCAGAGATGTACCGTCATGATCACCTGATGTATGTGGGTGTTTTTTTTCTCATTGCTTTCTTTGATCCTCTGTGAAGTTACACATATTCAGTTCAAACTATTATTTCCTTTGGCATATGTCATCATCACCTAATTTCCAGACGCAGGGTCCATTCAGAAAACACAGGCTTACATATAACATATAATGACATACGTATAACATACATTAAAAAGAAAAGAAAGACAAAGAGCACTGCACTTCTTACAAAAGACACTGTAGCAGCCAATAATGTAATAACGTCCAATAATGTAATAACTGCCAATAACATAATAATTTTAATGTATTAAAGCCAATAATGTAATAACTTGCCGATAATGTAATAATAGCCAATAACATAATCATTTTAATGTATTAAAGCCAATAATGTAATAACTTGCCAATAATGTAATAGCATTTCTGAACCAATAACGTAATAACTTTTTGCCAATAATCTAAAACTTTGCAAATGTAATAATGCAGCCAATTATGTAATAACATACTGATATCTCTTTATTTAAGGTTTATTTACTGGATATAAAGTGTCACCATGGCAATGTACTAGTGCTCTTTCAAATAGTTCCTTAAAAACATGACAATACAAACACCCATACGCTCTCTCTCTCTCGCTCTCAGAGATAGGATTAATAGGATTTTTTCTTCCTGAATTTTCTGAATTTTCCTGAACGATTCCTGGGACACCGAAACAGCGGGGCTCATGAAACTTGGTGGGCATGTAGCCCCACTAGCATTTGCTCAGCGAGAGACTCTGGCAATGAGTATGGATGCAGTGTTTCCCATACATTAACTTATTTGTGGTGGCCCACCACAATATCAAACCTACATGCACGTTTACACCTTTGGTCAACGATTCCTGGGACACCGAAACAGCGGGGCTCATGAAACTTGGTGGGCATGTAGCCCCACTAGCTTTTTACGGAAAATAAGCGCTTGGTCCCCGGGGGACATTCCACACTAGAGGACTGCGCGGGACAGACTCTTTAGTACCACGCTCGTCCGCTCCCGCAACATTCTGTCCCACTCCCACCCTCTCTTACCCTGGGAATCCAGAGTTCTCGCGGAAGCATTTGCTCAGCGAGAGACTCTGGCAATGAGTATGGATGCAGTGTTTCCCATACATTAACTTATTTGTGGTGGCCCACCACAATATCAACATTGACCACCACACAATGATTTTCCATGTTGTACTATTTAAATTGGATGGAATTCTTTCATTGTAGAACTATGTGCTCCTTTGCACAGACTCTCCTTGTGTCTCTCTGTCAAACCTACATGCACATTAACAATCCTGCAAAGCATAGAAGATGACTGGCTAAATTGTGCTTAAATCTGGTTAGCATCATAATCCCGCTGCACTAATTTGTTTTGTAAAAACTTTTGCATCCAAGTTAATTCTGCAAACCTACCACCACAAATATAATTAAATTCTATCAACAGATGACAGTCGTAGTGTTCAAAACCAATTGCGTCAAAGTCCAGAATCAGTCAGTTAATATTGGTCGTATTGTGTTATCCAATTGTGTGCAGTGAGATTTTCAAATGTATTCTTGGTGCCGCCCCTCAAGTTGGGCCATTACATTATTCGTGGCCAGACTCTTAATCTCTCAGATTTGGGTCTGGAATCTCCAGGCTAACCCGCTCCCGCAATAATGTGCCATTTCTAGTCCCGCTCCCGCCCGCATCTGTAACATTAGTCCCGCTCCCGCCCGCAAAAGCCCACAGGATATGCAGGAGGAATATTCAGTTTTGCCTTCTGTCTCACAAAAGGAGCACTTGACACACACCACTGAGAAAAGACTGCCAGATGATTTTAAGTTTCTTGATTCTGAAAGTAGACTACTGTAACATTTACCTCAAGTAGTAGATAAGTAATGCTATGTTAGGACCAGTGTCTTGGCTCATAGGGAGCAGTAGTAGTTAAATCAGTAATAATCAACAAAATAATATCAGACACACCACAGACCATCAAATAAGTTTGAAATGCTGGCTTGTTTATATAAGAGTAGAAAACATAAATTGGTATCACATGAAACAATATGTATTAAGAATTGAAATTAAGTGCTTCGAATCTTTTATACTTTCAAGTATTTTAGTAATTACCTCTTCTTTCGGGTAATAAGGAGCACATAGTTCAATTTCTATTAACCTATTTGGTTTCAAGAGAGTAGTTATCAAGTTCGATTTAAAGTTATCTTTAAATTACAACTTAGTTTACCTAAACTCTTGTTTTGGTTAATAAGATGAAATTTCACTTTGTAGCAATTCATTCAGATTAGACTAAACCTCAAAACAATAAAGTCTTATTTTATCTAAATGTCAGTACGTACTGGAATTACAATTTCAGTAATATCTTATTAACAATAGCACTAAGTGCTGCAATAATATCACTGCTGGTTATCAATGGCAACAAGTGCTTTTAATCTATAGGCCTATTTTACAATCAGGTATTAATCTCCCCTTTTTGATATCTAAACCAGTGACCTACTAGGTTTAGCGAGTTCAGAAACAAAATCAAAACCAGTTTAGCATTGACAGGCAACAGAATAATACCTTCAAATATCAAACAAAACATTCACCGTTCAACATAACATCAAGGCTATGAACGTATAGTGAATAACTATCAAGTATCAAGTTTAATGCTAATCGGTTCTTTCAGTAAACCATGTAATTCAATCATAGACTGTGTAAAACAGTCAATGAATCCCACCTTGCTAGCGACCAGTCGAGCAGTCCAGCGACATCCACGTGAGAACGTCGCAGGAGATGAGTTCGGTTTTGTTTTCAATCCACGCTTACCGCAAATCAAAGTCCAAATGAATCTTCTTGCAACGAAAATACCGAAGACTTTACACAGCCCTACCGCAGTCCTACCTACAAGCAATTGTCCCACTGCTGCTGCTGCTGCACTACTC